>NW_027139406.1:0-200000 GCF_035084215.1 Heptranchias perlo
TGAAGTGAAGAAGAAAATTAAGCTTTTCATAGAATCATACAGCACAGAAGGAGGCCATTCGGCCCATCGTGCCTGTGCTGGCTCTTTGAAAGATCTATCCAATTAGTCCCACTCCCCCGCTCTTTCCCCAGAGCCCTGCAAATTTTTCCCCTTCGAGTATTTCTCCAATTCCCTTTTGAAAGTTATTATTGAATCTGCTTCCACCGCCCTTTCAGGCAGCACATTCCCGATCAGAACAACTCGCTGCGTAAAAAAACATTCTCCTCATCTCCCCTCTGGTTCTTTTACCAATTCCCTTAAATCTGTGTCCTCTGGTCACCGACCCTCCTGCCACTGGAAACAGTTTCTCCTTATTTACTCTATCAAAACCCCTCATGATTTTGAACCCCTCGATTAAATCTCCCCTTAACCTTCTCTGCCCTGAGGAGAACAATCCCAGCTTCTCCAGTCTCTCCACATCACTGAAGTCCCTCATCCCTGGTCCCATTCCAGTAAATCTCCTCTGCACCCTCTCCAAGGCCGTCACATCCTTCCTAAAGTGCGGTGCCCAGAATTGGACACAATACTCCAGCTGGGGTCTAACCAGTGATTTATAAAGGTTTAGTATAACTTCCTTGCTTTTGTACTCTGTGCCTCTATTCATAAAGCCCAGGATCCCTTGTGCTTTTTTAACAGACTTCCCACCTTGCCCTGCCACCTTCGAAGATTTGTTTTTGGAAGAAGGTTATTCAATAAAAGGGCCCACTTACTGATTCACCAGGCAGCCCCCTTGGTCCAATCTCTCCGTCGTCTCCCTGAAAACAGACACAGAACGAGATCCGTGAGCGGAGGGGAAATAAGGAAGGCTTTCGACCGCAGAACAGTGAAGAGTGAAGAAAGATGGAGAGCAAACGGAGAGATGAAGGAGATGAAGGTGACTCACTCTTTCACCGTCGTCACCTGAAGGACCAGGAGAGCCCAAGGGGCCTGTCTCGCCCTGTCACAACAGAGAGAGAGAGAGACAATCAGCGATCACTCAGCACACGCACCAACTCCATTTACCACCTCCCCTTCATTCAAACCAGTTACCCCAGAAAACACACACTAAAAACCGCAGAGAACAGATCTTACATAAAATCAGTCTGGAGGAATCATGGGCAAGGAAACCATCCCTTTCAGGCAGCGCATTTCCAGATCAGAACAACTCCCCATCTCCCCTCTGGCTCTTTTGCCAATCACCTTCAATCTGAGTCCTCTGGTCACCGACCCTCCTGTCCAGTTTCTGGGAGTTTAGGGTTGAAATCACAACCGGTCTACATCGAACTCTGTGGTTAAGCCAGATTGTACGGTGTGACGCACTGCCAGTCGTTATAAGGAGGAAAGGTGCAAGCTGTTAGGCGGGGAGTTCCAGGAGTTTGACCCAGCCACGACGAAGGAACGGCCGATCGGGATGGTGCGTGACTCGCAGGGGAACTCGGAGGGGACGGTGTTCCCATGAACCTGCTGCCCTCGTCCTTCCAGGTGGGGGAGGGAGACGGTTTGCAAGGTGCTGCCGAAGACTCGTTGTGACTGGTGAAGACGCAGCCATCTTTAAAGAGGAAAACCCAATTCTCTCTGTGCTCGGTGAGAGGGGGACAGAGGTACAATATCTGAGCCACATGGCGGGGACCTGACGATACGACAAACGCTCTTACATTTTGTAACTAGGTGAGGAAAGAATGTTTTCCAAACTCTGTTGTTTCATCTGCAGATAGTTTTTCCCATGAACAAAGGCTTCCCCCTTCCCATTTGTTCCAGGGAAACTGACAATACTTGGGTTTCAGCCCCTTTCCTTTGCCCCGGGATTTCCAAGCCTTTCCTGGGAGAGACTGCGGGGGGAGTGCGGGGGGAGTGTATCTACAGCCTGAGGCCTGATAATCTCTCCCACTATCAGTTCCCTGTTTGCCCGCTTGCTAGGCACCCGAGGCAGGGATACATCAAGACCAGAACCTTAACTGGACCAGCCATATAAATACTGTGGCTGCGAGAGCAGGTCAGAGGCTGGGTATTCTGTGGTGAGTGACTCACCTCCTGACTCCCCAAAGCCTTTCCACCATCTACAAGGCACAAGTCAGGAGTGTGATGGAATACTCTCCACTTGCCTGGATGACGGCAGCTCCAACAACACTCAAGAAGCTCAACACCATCCAGGACAAAGCAGCCCGCTTGATTGGCACCCCATCCACCACCCTAAACATTCACTCCCTTCACCACCGGCGCACTGTGGCTGCAGTGTGTACCATCCACAGGATGCACTGCAGCAACTCACCAAGGCTTCTTCGACAGCACCTCCCAAACCCACGACCTCTACCACCTAGAAGGACAAGGGCAGCAGGTACATGGGAACAACACCACCTGCACGTTCCCCTCCAAGTCACACACCATCCCGACTTGGAAATATATCGCCGTTCCTTCATCGTCGCTGGGTCAAAATCCTGGAACTCCCTTCCTAACAGCACTGTGGGAGAACCTTCACCACACGGACTGCAGCGGTTCAAGAAGGCGGCTCACCACCACCTTCTCAAGGGCAATTAGGGATGGGCAATAAATGCCGGCCTCGCCAGCGACGCCCACATCCCGTGAACAAATAAAAAAAATTGAAGGCTCTGTAGATTGTTGTGATTTCAGTGATGAGGTTTGTCCTGATGCTGGTCTAAATCCCTTACATTTAATCATGGCGCGATGGCCTCTCGTTTTTGACCCCTCACCGATTGAAAACAATCTGATTCTATCAACCCTGTCCCGCAAACACCAAGGGGGAGAAATTGGGTACGGGTCTGTTTTGGGTGGTGATGATGCTCGAACTCCCCTCTCCCGATGGACCCTGCACAGGCAGGACGCAAGTTCAGACCCAAGGGAGCACTTACCCACAATCGGCCTTCCATTCCGGGGAATCAATGCAATTCACACTTTCCACCGGCAGGGGGAGCTCAATCTCTTAAAGGGAGGATGTTTCTTAGAAATCTCTTAAAGCTAGCTGGTACCTGTTATTTGCTGAAAATAACTGTCTACTGTCTGCACAGAGTCTGAACGGAGACCAGACATCGCACACGTAAAACACAGATTCAGATCTCATCCTTATGTTTACACACTGATGAGTTATGTTAAAACATTGAATAAATATTGCGCACCACTAAATCGCACATCCTCCAATCTGCACACCAGACCTCACCAATCTGCCGATCTGAGTTGGTACCAGGTCTGCGAGAGTGCGTGCACCAAGGTTCTCTGATGATGCACTACAGACCTTGGGTGCAAGAGGTGGACAGAAGGAGGGACATCCTATATCCACGGGGGGGGCAAGAGGCCCTCCAGACATATATACAAAAGGCAGTGGGAGGCAGCGGGGGACGAAGTCAATGCCAGGCGCACAGCATCATGAACATGGATGCAGTGCAGGAAGAAGTTCAATGCTTTGACGAGTGGTCAAGGTGAGTGAGGTCAACTGTCAAGTGGTGTCTCCGACCAACTGCTCCACACACGACACCCCCATCACCCACACACCAATAAACTCTTCCCATCAATACTCAACTCTTCCAATCAGATGCTTCCTCTCACCCTTACACATTACCACTGTTTCAAGCCGCCCACCCACAACTCACAGGCCACACACACTGGCAGCTATTCAACCATGACAGGCACATCACCCAGACACACGTCCCGCTTCCTTGCAGGAGAAGGTGGCGCATATCAAGAGGCAGCAAGTGGCCGTGGCCATTTAGCCCCTCGAGCCTGTTCCACCATTCAATGAGATCATGGTAGACCTGTGACCTAACTCCATGTACCCGCCTTAGCCCCATTTCCCTTAATACCCTTGGTTCACAGAAATCGATCAA
Organism: Heptranchias perlo; assembly: GCF_035084215.1. NCBI lineage: Eukaryota > Metazoa > Chordata > Chondrichthyes > Hexanchiformes > Hexanchidae > Heptranchias > Heptranchias perlo. The sequence continues at coordinate 3,855 of NW_027139406.1, forward strand.
TCTCAGATTTAACATTCACAATTGAGCGAGCATCAACTGCTATCTGCAGAAGAGTGTTCCAAACATCTCGCACCCTTTGCGTGTAGAAGCATTTCCTAACTTCACTCCTGCACGTCCTGGCTCTAAATGTTGGGCTATGTCCCCACGTCCGAGTATTGAAGTCCAGGAGACCTCCAAAAACAGTTACAAATGTCTCAGCAGCCAGAGGCAATAATCCAGCCACTAACCTGTAAATCCTGCATGGTCCCTTTAAATAGCGGTGGTGGGGGGTCCTCCAGGCACCGAAGACACGTTCAGATGGTCGGGGTTAAGACAGTGCGTTGAGTTCAGCGTTAGGTCCCAAAATGGTGTCTATCCCTTTAAACCAGCATTTCACACTGATTGAAGCCATTTTCTCCCCACTTTACATGATTCCAGCGTTCGTTATCTGCGCCTGCGCAAACTCCGAGACCAAGATGGCGTCTGGCACACGTCACGCAGGAAACGTGCGTGCACATCCACGACGCCATCTTGGATGTCGGAGAGGCCGTGTAGCACCGAAACAGCGGGCGCCACACGGCCCAATTTAGCGCCCGATGTGTTTATTTAATTTATTGACACTGAGACACAACCTCCATCCAAATCAATTCACCAACAGTGAGCATTCATCTCAGATCATCAAGGAAATCTCACCCTGTTCCCCTTCTCTCCAGAGAGGCCGGGCAGCCCATCAAAACCACGGTCACCCTAGAAAAATAGAAGAACATTTGTTAATGTATCAGGTACCACGTAGAATGAGGGAGATTCTGGCTGGGTCTGTCTGTGGGCGTGCGTGTGTGTCTGGGTGTGTCTGTGGGCGTGCGTGTGTGTCTGGGTGTGTCTGTGGGCATGCGTGTGTGCAGCAAGCAGTTAGGAAGGCAAATGGTATGTTGGCCTTCATTGTCTTACTGCAGTTATACAGGGCCTTGGTGAGACCACATCTGGAGTGTTGTGTGCAGTTTTGGTCTCCTTACCTAAGAAAGGATATACTCGCCATAGAGGGAGTGCAGCGAAGGTTCACCAGACTGATCCCTGGGATGGCAGGACTGTCGCATGAGGAGAGATTGGGTCGACTCGGCCTGTATTCACTCGAGTTTAGAAGAATGAGAGGGGATCTCATTGAAACATATAAAATTCTGACAGGGCGAGACAGACTGGATGCAGGGAGGATGTTTCCCCTGGCTGGGGGTCCAGAACGAGGGGTCACAGTCTCAGGATACAGGGTAGGACATTTAGGACTGAGATGAGGAGAAATTTCTTCACTCAGAGGGTGGTGAACCTGTGGAATTCTCTACCACAGAAGGCTGTGGAGGGCAAGTCACTGAATATATTTAAGAAGGAACTAGATAGATTTCTAGACACAAAAGGCATCAAGGGGCATGGGGAGAGAGCGGGAATATGGTATTGAGATAGAGGATCAGCCATGATCATATTGAATGGCGGAGCAGGCTCGAAGGGCCGAATGGCCTACTCCTGCTCCTATTTTCTATGTTTCTATGCATCTGTGCACATGTGTCTGTGTTTGTGTGTGTCTGTGTGTATTATTAATATTATTATTAGTATTAATGGTAGTATTATTGGTAGTATTATTAGTATTATTGGTAGTAGTAATAGTGAACGAGACGAGGAGGTACACTGGGAAGTAATGCTGAATGTGACACCAAGTTTGCGATTTAAAGTCTGTGCTTTGTGGGAGGGAGTGAAGAATGAGAGAGTGCAGGAATTCGACAGATCCCGATACCGGGAGAGAATGAATTAGAGGAGACAGAGAGTCTGGATTTCAGCACAGTGGGGATTTGGCGAGGGAGCGAAGGGGCCAGACGGAGTATTTAAGGAGATTATTGGTGTCTTTCTGTTTGCATTAGGGATTAACCACGCACAGCAAGGGAGGGAGGAAAGGAGTGACGACAGAGTAAATAAGGGCAACATTCCCGGGAAAGTCCCACGGGCGATAATCGATCGACCGCCCGTTCTGACAATCCCTTGGTGAGTTTTAAACACTGAATATGTTTTAAGAACATTACTTTACGGACAAATTAATAATTGTATCGTTGCTGAATGTTAGTGGTGAAATCGGGGGAGATGTTAACAATTCCTTTAAACTGCTGTTGAAACCCTCATCCCTGCCTTTCTTACCTCCAGACTCCACTATTCCAGTGCTCTCCTGCCCGGCCTCCCATCATCCACTCTCCGTAAACTTCAGCTCATCCAAAACTCTGCCCCCCCGTATCCTAACTCACCCCGAGTCCCGTTCACCCATCACCCCCTGAGCTCACTGACCCACACTGGCTCCCGGTCCAGGAACACCTCGATTTTAAAATTCTCATCCTCGTGTTCAAATCCTTCCATGGTCTCACCCCTCCCTATCTCTGTAACCCCCTCCAGCCCCACACCCCTCCCTATCTCTGTAACCCCCTCCAGCCCCACACCCCTCCCTATCTCTGTAACCCCCTCCAGCCCCACACCCCTCCCTATCTCTGTAACCCCCTCCAGCCCCACACCCCTCCCTATCTCTGTAACCCCCTCCAGCCCCACACCCCTCCCTATCTCTGTAACCCCCTCCAGCCCTACAACCCTCCGAGATCTCTGCGCTCCTCCAATTCCGGCCTCTTGTCCATCCCTGATTTTAATCGCTCCACCATTGGCGGCCGTGCCTTCAGCTGCCTGGGCCCTGAGCTCTGGAATTCCCTCCCTGAACCTCTCCCCCTCTCCCCCTCTCCCTCCCCCTCTCCCCCTCTGCCTCTCTCTCCTTCTTTAAGACCCTCCTTAAAACCTCCCTCTTTGACCGAGCTTTTGGTCTCCTGTCCTAATATCTCCTGATGTGACTCGGTGTGAGTTTTTTGTTCTGATTTATGCCCCAGTGAAGGGCCCTGGGAGGTTTCACTCTGTTCGAGGTGCTGGGTAGATGGGAGATGTTGTCGTTGTTGTTCTTTAAATTACCTTTCCTCCTGGTTCTCCCGGCATTCCTCGAGCTCCGTCAGCACCAGCACGACCCTGGAAAAGACAAGATTCCGTCGTCACACATCGGCGGAAGGGAACCCGCAGGAGCGAAGCCAGCGGTTGGTGGAACCAGGTACGTGGGGGGTGGGTCCCAGTAGATGGGGGGTGGATCCCAGTAGAATGGGAGAGGATCCCACTAAACGTGGAGTGGATCCCAATACATGGGGAGAGGATCTCAGTAAATGGGGAGTAGATCCGAATACAGGGGGAGAGGATCCCAGTAAATGGGGAGTGGATCCCAATACATGGGGAGAGGATCCCAGTAAATGGGGAGTGGATCCCAATACATGGGGAGAGGATCCCAGTAAACGCAAAGTGGATCTCAATACAGGGGGAGAGGATCCCAGTAAACGGAAAGTGGATCCCAATACAGGGGGAGAGGATCCCCGTAAACAGGCAAAGGGTCCCAATACAGGGGGAGAGGATCCCAGTAAACGGGAAGTGGATCCCAATACAGGGGGAGAGGATCCCAGTAAATGGGGAGTGGATCCCAGTACACAGGGAGAGGATCCAAGTAAACGGGGAGTGGATCCCAATTCCCTGGGAGAGGATCCCAGTAAACGGGCAGTGGGTCCCAATACAAGGGGAGAGGATCCCAGTACACAGGGAGATGATCCCAGTAAACGGGGAGTGGATCCCAGTACACAGGGAAAGGATCCCAGTAAACGGGCAGTGGATCCCAATACAGGGGGAGAGGATCCCAATACACTGGGAGAGGATCCCAGTAAATGGGAAGTGGAGCCCAGTACCCAGGGAGAGGATCCCAGTAAACGGGGAGTGGATCCCAGTACACAGGGAGAGGATCCCAATACACAGGGAGTGGATCCCAGTACACAGGGAGAGGATCCCAATACACGGAGAGGATCCCAGTACACAGGGAGAGGACCCAGTAAATGGAGAGTGGATCCCAGTACACAGGGAGTGCATCCCAGTACACAGGGAGAGGATCCCAGTAGACAGGGAGTGGATCCCAATACACGGGGAGAGGATCCCAGTACAGAGGGAGAGAATCCCAGTAAATGGGGAGTGGATCCCAGTACACAGGGAGAGGTTCCCTATACACGGGGAGAGGATCCCAGTACACAGCGAGAGGATCCCAGTAAATGGGGAGTGGATCCCAGTACACAGGGAGTGTATCCCAGTACACAGGGAGAGGATCCCAGTAGACAGGGAGTGGATCCCAATACACGGGGAGAGGATCCCAGTACAGAGGGAGAGGATCCCAATACACAGGGAGTGGATCCCAGTACAGAGGGAGAGGACCCAGTAAATGGGGAGTGGATCCCAGTACACAGGGAGTGTATCCCAGTACACAGGGAGAGGATCCCAGTAGACAGGGAGTGGATCACAATACACGGGGAGAGGATCCCAGTACAGAGTGAGAGAATCCCAGTAAATGGGGAGTGGATCCCAGTACACAGGGAGAGGATCCTAATACCCGGGGAGAGGATCACAGTACACAGGGAGAGGATCACAGTAAATGGGGAGTGGATCCCAGTACACAGGGAGTGTATCCCAGTACACAGGGAGAGGATCCCAGTAGACAGGGAGTGGATCCCAATACACGGGGAGAGGATCCCAGTACAGAGGGAGAGAATCCCAGTAAATGGGGAGTGGATCCCAGTACACAGGGAGAGTATCCCAGTACATAGGGAGAGGATCACAGTAAACGGGGAGTGGATCCCAGTACACAGGGAGAGGATCCCAATACACGGGGAGAGGATTCCAGTACACAGGGAGAGAATCCCAGTAAACGGGGAGTGGATCCTAGTACACAGGGAGAGGATCCCAGTTAACGGGGAGTGGATCCCAGTACACAGGGAGAGGATCCCAGTACACAGGGAGAGGATCCCAGTAAAGGGGGAGTGGATCCCAGTACACAGGGAGAGCATCCCAGTAAACAGGGAGTGTAACCCAGTACACAGGGAGAGGATCCCAGTAAACAGGGAGTGGATCCCAGTACACGGGGAGAGGATCCCAGTACACGGGGAGTGGATCCCAGTACACAGGGAGAGGATCCCAGTGAACGGGAAGTGGATCCCAGTACACAGGGAGAGGATCTCAGTAAACGGGGAGTGGATCCCAGTACATAGGGAGAGGATCCCACTGAACGGGAAGTGGATCCCAGTACACAGGGAGAGGATCCAAGTAAACGGGGAATGGATCCCAGTACAGAGGGAGAGGATCCCAATACACAGGGTGAGGATCCCAGTAAATGGGGAATGGATCCCAGTACATAGGGAGAGGATCATAGTAAACAGGGAGTGGATCCCAGTACACAGGGAGAGGATCCCAATACACGGGGAGATGATCCCAGTACACAGGGAGAGGATCCCAGTAAACAGGGAGTGGATCCCAGTACACAGGGAGAGGATCCCAGTAAACAGGGAGTGGATCCCAGTACACAGGGAGAGGATCACAGTGAACGGGGAGTGGATTCCAGTAGACAGGGAGAGGATCCCAATACACGGGGAGAGGATCCCAGTACACAGGGAGAATATCCCAGTAAACGGGGAGAGGATCCCAGTACATAGGGAGAGGATCCCAGTACACAGGGAGAGGATCCCAGTAAATGGGGAGTGGATCCCAGTACACAGGGAGAGAATCCCAGTAAACGGGGAGTGGATCACAGTACACAGGGAGAGGATCCCAGTGAACGGGGAGTGGATCCCAGTACACAGGGAGTGGATTCCAGTAAACGGGGAGTGGATCCCAGGACACAGGGCGTGGATCACAGTAAACGGGGAGTGGATCCCAGTACACAGGGAGAGGATCCCAGTAGACGGGGAGTGGATCCCAGTACACCAGGAGAGGATCCCAATACACGGGGAGTGGATCCCAGTACAAAGGGAGAGGATCCCAGTAAACAGGGAGTGGATTCCAGTACACAGGGAGTGGATCCCAATACACGGGGAGAGGATCCCAGTACACAGGGAGAGGGTCCCAGTAAATGAGGAGTGGATCCCAGTACACAGGGAGGGGATCCCAGTACACAGGGAGTGGATCACAGTAAACGGGGAGTGGATCACAGTACGCAGGGAGAGGATCCCAGTAAACGGGGAGTGGATCCCAGTACAAAGGGAGAGGAGCCCAATACACAGGGAGAGGATCCCAGTAAACGGGAAGTGGATCCCAGTACACAGGGAGAGGATCCCAATACACGGGGAGATGATCCCAGTACACAGGGAGAGGATCACATGAACGGGGAGTGGATTCCAGTAGACACGGAGAGGATCCCAATACACGGGGAGAGGATCCCAGAACACAGGGAGTGGATCACAGTAAACGGGGAGTGGATCCCAGTACACAGGGAGAGGATTCCAGTAAACGGGGAGTGGATCCCAGTAAAAAGGGAGAGGATCCCAATACACAGGGAGAGGATCCCAGTAAACGGGAAGTGGATCCCAGTACACAGGGAGAGGATCCCAATACACGGGGAGATGATCCCAGTACACAGGGAGAGGATTGCAGTAAACAGGGAGTGGATCCCAGTACACAGGGAGAGGATCCCAGTAAACAGAGAGTGGATCCCAGTACACAGGGAGAGGATCACAGTGAACGGGGAGTGGATTCCAGTACGCAGGGAGAGGATCCCAATACACGGGGAGAGGATCCCAGTACACAGGGAGAGGATCCCAGTAAACGGGGAGAGGATCCCAGTACATAGGGAGAGGATCCCAGTGCACAGGGAGAGGATCCCAGTAAATGGGGAGTGGATCCCAGTACACAGGGAGAGAATCCCAGTAAACGGGGAGTGGATCACAGTACACAGGGAGAGGATCCCAATACACAGGGTGAGGATCCCAGTAAATGGGGAATGGATCCCAGTACATCGGGAGAGGATCATAGTAAACAGGGAGTGGATCCCAGTACACAGGGAGAGGATCCCAATACACATGGAGATGATCCCAGTACACAGGGAGAGGATCCCAATACACGGGGAGATGATCCCAGTACACAGGGAGAGGATCCCAGTAAACAGGGAGTGGATCGCAGTACACAGGGAGAGGATCCCAGTAAACAGGGAGTGGATCCCAGTACACAGGGAGAGGATCACAGTGAACAGGGAGTGGATTCCAGTAGACAGGGAGTGGATCCCAATACACGGGGAGAGGATCCCAGTACACAGGGAGAGGATCCCAGTAAACGGGGAGAGGATCCCAGTACATAGGGAGAGGATCCCAGTACACAGGGAGAGGATCCCAGTAAATGTGGAGTGGATCCCAGTACACAGGGTGAGAATCCCAGTAAACGGGGAGTGGATCACAGTACACAGGGAGAGGATCCCAGTAAATGGGGAGTGGATCCCAGTACACAGGGAGAGGATCCCAGTAAACGGGGAGTGGATCCCAGTACACAGGGAGTGGATTCCAGTACACGGGGAGTGGATCCCAGTACACAGGGCGTGGATCACAGTATACAGGGAGAGGATCCCAGTAGACGGGGAGTGGATCCCAGTACACCGGGAGAGGATCCCAATACACGGGGAGTGGATCCCAGTACAAAGGGAGAGGATCCCAGTAAACAGAGAGTGGATCCCAGTACACAGGGAGAGGATCACAGTGAACGGGGAGTGGATTCCAGTACACAGGGAGAGGATCCCAATACACTGGGAGAGGATCCCAGTACACAGGGAGAGGATCCCAGTAAACGGGGAGTGGATCCCAGTACACAGGGAGAGGATCCCAGTACACAGAGAGTGGATCCCAGTACACAGGGAGAGGATCCCAGTAAACAGGGAGTGGATCCCAGTAAACAGGGAGAGAATCCCAGTAAATGGGGAGTGGATCCCAGTACACAGGGAGAGGATCCCAATACACGGGGAGAGGATCCCAGTACAGAGGGAGAGAATCCCAGTAAATGGGGAGTGGATCCCACTACACAGGGAGAGTATCCCAGTACATAGGGAGAGGATCACAGTAAACGGGGAGTGGATCCCAGTAAACAGGGAGAGGATCCCAATACATGGGGAGAGGATCCCAGTACACAGGGAGAGAATCCCAGTAAACGGGGAGTGGATCCTCGCACACAGGGAGAGGATCCCAGTTAACGGGGAGTGGATCCCAGTACACAGGGAGAGGATCCCAGTAAACGGGGAGTGGATCCCAGTACACAGGGAGAGGATCCAAGTAAACGGGGAATGGATCCCAGTACAGAGGGAGAGGATCCCAATACACAGGGTGAGGATCCCAGTAAATGGGGAATGGATCCCAGTACACAGGGAGAGGATCATAGTAAACAGGGAGTGGATCCCAGTACACAGGGAGAGGATCCCAATACAAATGGAGATGATCCCAGTACACAGGGAGAGGATCCCAATACAAGGGGAGATGATCCCAGTACACAGGGAGAGGATCCCAGTAAACAGGGAGTGGATCCCAGTACACAGGGAGAGGATCCCAGTAAACAGGGAGTGGATCCCAGTACACAGGGAGAGGATCCCAGTAAATGGGGAGTAGATCCCAGTACAAAGGGAGAATATCCCAATACACAGGGAGAGGATCCCAGTAAACGGGAAGTGGATCCCAGTACACAGGGAGAGGATCCCAGTAAACGGGGAGTGGATCCCAGTACACAGGGAGAGGATCCCAATACACGGGAAGATTATCCCAGTACACAGGGAGAGGATCGCAGTAAACAGGGAATGGATCCCAGTACACAGGGAGAGGATCCCAGTAAACAGAGAGTGGATCCCAGTACACAGGGAGAGGATCACAGTGAACGGGGAGTGGATTCCAGTACACAGGGAGAGGATCCCAATACACTGGGAGAGGATCCCAGTACGCAGGGAGAGGATCCCAGTAAACGGGGAGTGGATCCCAGTACACATGGAGAGGATCCCAGTACACAGGGAGTGGATCCCAGTACACAGGGAGAGGATCCCAGTAAACAGGGAGTGGATCCCAGTAAACAGGGAGAGAATCCCAGTAAATGGGGAGTGGATCCCAGTACACAGGGAGAGGATCCCAATACACAGGGAGAGGATCCCAGTACAGAGGGAGAGAATCCCAGTAAATGGGGAGTGGATCCCACTACACAGGGAGAGTATCCCAGTACATAGGGAGAGGATCACAGTAAACGGGGAGTGGATCCCAGTAAACAGGGAGAGGATCCCAATACATGGGGAGAGGATCCCAGTACACAGGGAGAGAATCCCAGTAAATGGGGAGTGGATCCTCGTACACAGGGAGAGGATCCCAGTGAACGGGAAGTGGATCCCAGTACACAGGGAGAGGATCCCAGTAAACGGGGAGTGGATCCCAGTACACAGGGAGAGGATCCAAGTAAACGGGGAATGGATCCCAGTACAGAGGGAGAGGATCCCAATACACAGGGTGAGGATCCCAGTGAATGGGGAATGGATCCCAGTACACAGGGAGAGGATCATAGTAAACAGGGAGTGGATCCCAGTACACAGGGAGAGGATCCCAATACACATGGAGATGATCCCAGTACACAGGGAGAGGATCCCAATACAAGGGGAGATGATCCCAGTACACAGGGAGAGGATCCCAGTAAACAGGGAGTGGATCCCAGTACACAGGGAGAGGATCCCAGTAAACAGGGAGTGGATCCCAGTACACAGGGAGAGGATCACAGTGAACGGGGAGTGGATTCCAGTAGACAGGGAGAGGATCCCAATACACGGGGAGAGGATCCCAGTACACAGGGAGGGGATCCCAGTAAACGTGGAGTGGATCCCAGTACACAGGGAGAGGATCCCAGTTAACGGGGAGTGGATCCCAGTATAGAGTGAGAGGATTAAGTACACAGGGAGAGGATCCCTGTAAATGGGGAGTGGATCCCAGTACACAGGGAGAGGATCACAGTAAATGGGGAGTGGATCCCAGGACACAGGGAGAGGATCCCAGTACACAGGGAGAGGATCCCAGTACACAGGGAGAGGATCCCAGTAAACGGGAAGTGGATCTCAGTACACAGGGAGAGGGACACAGTAAACGGGGAGTGGATCCCAGTACACAGGGAGAGGATCCCAGTACACAGGGAGAGGATCCCAGTAAAGGGGGAGTGGATCCCAGTACACAGGGAGAGGATCCCAGTAAACAGGGAGTGTAACCCAGTACACAGGGAGAGGATCCCAGTAAACGGGGAGTGGATCCCAGTACACGGGGAGAGGATCCCAGTACACGGGGAGTGGATCCCAGTACACAGGGAGAGGATCCCAGTGAACGGGAAGTGGATCCCAGTACACAGGGAGAGGATCTCAGTAAACGGGGAGTGGATCCCAGTACATAGGGAGAGGATCCCAGTGAATGGGAAGTGGATCCCAGTACACAGGGAGAGGATCCAAGTAAACGGGGAATGGATCCCAGTACAGAGGGAGAGGATCCCAATACACAGGGTGAGGATCCCAGTAAATGGGGAATGGATCCCAGTACATAGGGAGAGGATCATAGTAAACAGGGAGTGGATCCCAGTACACAGGGAGAGGATCCCAATACACGGGGAGATGATCCCAGTACACAGGGAGAGGATCCCAGTAAACAGAGAGTGGATCCCAGTACACAGGGAGAGGATCCCAGTAAACAGGGAGTGGATCCCAGTACACAGGGAGAGGATCACAGTGAACGGGGAGTGGATTCCAGTAGACAGGGAGAGGATCCCAATACACGGGGAGAGGATCCCAGTACACAGGGAGAATATCCCAGTAAACGGGGAGAGGATCCCAGTACATAGGGAGAGGATCCCAGTACACAGGGAGAGGATCCCAGTAAATGGGGAGTGGATCCCAGTACACAGGGAGAGAATCCCAGTAAACGGGGAGTGGATCACAGTACACAGGGAGAGGATCCCAGTGAACGGGGAGTGGATCCCAGTACACAGGGAGTGGATTCCAGTACACGGGGAGTGGATCCCAGGACACAGGGCGTGGATCACAGTAAACGGGGAGTGGATCCCAGTACACAGGGAGAGGATCCCAGTAGACGGGGAGTGGATCCCAGTACACCGGGAGAGGATCCCAATACACGGGGAGTGGATCCCAGTACAAAGGGAGAGGATCACAGTAAACAGGGAGTGGATTCCAGTACACAGGGAGTGGAGCCCAATACACGGGTAGAGGAACCCAGTACACAGGGAGAGGATCCCAGTAAATGAGGAGTGGATCCCAGTACACAGGGAGGGGATCCCAGTACACAGGGAGTGGATCACAGTAAACGGGGAGTGGATCACAGTACGCAGGGAGAGGATCCCAGTAAACGGGGAGTGGATCCCAGTACAAAGGGAGAGGAGCCCAATACACAGGGAGAGGATCCCAGTAAACGGGAAGTGGATCCCAATACACGGGGAGATGATCCCAGTACACAGGGAGAGGATCGCAGTAAACAGGGAGTGGATCCCAGTACACAGGGAGAGGATCATAGTAAACAGAGAGTGGATCCCAGTACACAGGGAGAGGATCACAGTGAACGGGGAGTGGATTCCAGTACACAGGGAGAGGATCCCAATACACGGGGAGAGGATCCCAGAACACAGGGAGTGGATCACAGTAAACGGGGAGTGGATCCCAGGACACAGGGAGAGGATTCCAGTAAACGGGGAGTGGATCCCAGTAAAAAGGGAGAGGATCCCAACACACAGGGAGAGGATCCCAGTAAACGGGAAGTGGATCCCAGTACACAGGGAGAGGATCCCAATACACGGGGAGATGATCCCAGTACACAGGGAGAGGATCGCAGTAAACAGGGAGTGGATCCCAGTACACAGGGAGAGGATCCCAGTAAACAGAGAGTGGATCCCAGTACACAGGGAGAGGATCACAGTGAACGGGGAGTGGATTCCAGTACACAGGGAGAGGATCCCAATACACGGGGAGAGGATCCCAGTACACAGGGAGAGGATCCCAGTACATAGGGAGAGGATCCCAGTACAGAGGGAGAGGATCCCAGTAAATGGGGAGTGGATCCCAGTACACAGGGAGAGAATCCCAGTAAACGGGGAGTGGATCACAGTACACAGGGAGAGGATCCCAATGCACAGGGTGAGGATCCCAGTAAATGGGGAATGGATCCCAGTACATCGGGAGAGGATCATAGTAAACAGGGAGTGGATCCCAGTACACAGGGAGAGGATCCCAATACACATGGAGATGATCCCAGTACACAGGGCGAGGATCCCAATACACGGGGAGATGATCCCAGTACACAGGGAGAGGATCCCAGTAAACAGGGAGTGGATCGCAGTACACAGGGAGAGGATCCCAGTAAACAGGGAGTGGATCCCAGTACACAGGGAGAGGATCACAGTGAACAGGGAGTGGATTCCAGTAGACAGGGAGTGGATCCCAATACACGGGGAGAGGATCCCAGTACACAGGGAGAGGATCCCAGTAAACGGGGAGAGGATCCCAGTACATAGGGAGAGGATCCCAGTACACAGGGAGAGGATCCCAGTAAATGTGGAGTGGATCCCAGTACACAGGTTGAGAATCCCAGTAAACGGGGAGTGGATCCCAGTACACAGGGAGAGGATCCCAGTAAACGGGGAGTGGATCCCAGTACACAGGGAGAGGATCCCAGTAAACGGGGAGTGGATCCCAGTACACAGGGAGTGGATTCCAGTACACGGGGAGTGGATCCCAGTACACAGGGCGTGGATCACAGTATACAGGGAGAGGATCCCAGTAGACGGGGAGTGGATCCCAGTACAAAGGGAGAGGATCCCAGTAAACAGAGAGTGGATCCCAGTACACAGGGAGAGGATCACAGTGAACGGGGAGTGGATTCCAGTACACAGGGAGAGGATCCCAATACACTGGGAGAGGATCCCAGTACACAGGTAGAGGATCCCAGTAAACGGGGAGTGGATCCCAGTACACAGGGAGAGGATCCCAGTACACAGAGAGTGGATCCCAGTACACAGGGAGAGGATCCCAGTAAACAGGGAGTGGATCCCAGTAAACAGGGAGAGAATCCCAGTAAATGGGGAGTGGATCCCAGTACACAGGGAGAGGATCCCAATACACGGGGAGAGGATCCCAGTACAGAGGGAGAGAATCCCAGTAAATGGGGAGTGGATCCCACTACACAGGGAGAGTATCCCAGTACATAGGGAGAGGATCACAGTAAACGGGGAGTGGATCCCAGTAAACAGGGAGAGGATCCCAATACATGGGGAGAGGATCCCAGTACACAGGGAGAGAATCCCAGTAAACGGGGAGTGGATCCTCGTACACAGGGAGAGGATCCCAGTTAACGGGGAGTGGATCCCAGTACACAGGGAGAGGATCCCAGTAAACGGGGAGTGGATCCCAGTACACAGGGAGAGGATCCAAGTAAACGGGGAATGGATCCCAGTACAGAGGGAGAGGATCCCAATACACAGGGTGAGGATCCCAGTAAATGGGGAATGGATCCCAGTACACAGGGAGAGGATCATAGTAAACAGGGAGTGGATCCCAGTACACAGGGAGAGGATCCCAATACAAATGGAGATGATCCCAGTACACAGGGAGAGGATCCCAATGCATGGGGAGATGATCCCAGTACACAGGGAGAGGATCCCAGTAAACAGGGAGTGGATCCCAGTACACAGGGAGAGGATCCCAGTAAATGGAGTGGATCCCAGTACACAGGGAGAGGATCCCAGTAAATGGGGAGTAGATCCCAGTACAAAGGGAGAGTATCCCAATACACAGGGAGAGGATCCCAGTAAACGGGAAGTGGATCCCAGTACACAGGGAGAGGATCCCAGTAAACGGGGAGTGGATCCCAGTACACAGGGAGAGGATCCCAATACACGGGGAGATTATCCCAGTACACAGGGAGAGGATCGCAGTAAACAGGGAGTGGATCCCAGTACACAGGGAGAGGATCCCAGTAAACAGAGAGTGGATCCCAGTACACAGGGAGAGGATCACAGTGAACGGGGAGTGGATTCCAGTACACAGGGAGAGGATCCCAATACACTGGGAGAGGATCCCAGTACGCAGGGAGAGGATCCCAGTATACGGGGAGTGGATCCCAGTACACAGGGAGAGGATCCCAGTACACAGGGAGTGGATCCCAGTACACAGGGAGAGGATCCCAGTAAACAGGGAGTGGATCCCAGTAAACAGGGAGAGAATCCCAGTAAATGGGGAGTGGATCCCAGTACACAGGGAGAGGATCCCAATACACGGGGAGAGGATCCCAGTACAGAGGGAGAGAATCCCAGTAAATGGGGAGTGGATCCCACAACACAGGGAGAGTATCCCAGTAAATGGGGAGTGGATCCTCGTACACAGGGAGAGGATCCCAGTAAACGGGGAGTGGATCCCAGTACACAGGGAGAGGATCCCAGTGAACGGGAAGTGGATCCCAGTACACAGGGAGAGAATCCCAGTAAACGGGGAGTGGATCCCAGTACACAGGGAGAGGATCCAAGTAAACGGGGAATGGATCCCAGTACAGAGGGAGAGGATCCCAATACACAGGGTGAGGATCCCAGTAAATGGGGAATGGATCCCAGTACACAGGGAGAGGATCATAGTAAACAGGGAGTGGATCCCAGTACACAGGGAGAGGATCCCAATACACATGGAGATGATCCCAGTACACAGGGAGAGGATCCCAATACAAGGGGAGATGATCCCAGTACACAGGGAGGGGATCCCAGTAAACAGGGAGTGGATCCCAGTACACAGGGAGAGGATCCCAGTAAACAGGGAGTGGATCCCAGTACACAGGGAGAGGATCACAGTGAACGGGGAGTGGATTCCAGTAGACAGGGAGAGGATCCCAATACACGGGGAGAGGATCCCAGTACACAGGGAGAGGATCCCAGTAAACGTGGAGTGGATCCCAGTACACAGGGAGAGGATCCCAGTTAACGGGGAGTGGATCTCAGTATACAGGGAGAGGATTAAGTACACAGGGAGAGGATCCCTGTAAATGGGGAGTGGATCCCAGTACACAGGGAGAGGATCACAGTAAATGGGGAGTGGATCCCAGTACACAGGGAGAGGATCCCAGTACAAAGGGAGAGGATCCCAGTACACAGGGAGAGGATCCCAGTAAACGGGAAGTGGATCTCAGTACACAGGGAGAGGGACACAGTAAACGGGGAGTGGATCCCAGTACACAGAGAGAGGATCCCAGTAAACGGGGAGAGGATCCCAGTACATAGGGAGAGGATCCCAGTACACAGGGAGAAGATCCCAGTAAATTGGGAGTGGATCCAAGTACACAGGGGGAGGATCCCAGTAAACGGGGAGTGGATCCCAGTATACAGGGAGTGGATTCCAGTACACAGGGAGTGGATCCCAGTACACAGGGCGTGCATCCCAATACACGGGGAGTGGATCCCAGTACAAAGGGAGAGGATCCCAGTAAACAGGGAGTGGATTCCAGTACACAGGGAGTGGATCCCAATACACGGGGAGAGGATCCCAGTACACAGGGAGAGGATCCCAGTAAACGGGGAGTGGATCCCAGTACACAGGGATAGGATCCCAGTACACAGGGAGAGGATCCCAGTAAATGAGGAGTGGATCCCAGTACACAGGGAGGGGATCCCAGTACACAGGGATTGGATCCCAGTAAACGGGGAGTGGATCCCAGTGCACAGGGAGAGGATCCCAGTAAACGGGGAGTGGATCCCAGTACAAAGGGAGAGGATCCCAATACACAGGGAGAGGATCCCAGTAAACGGGTAGTGGATCCTAGTACACAGGGAGAGGATCCCAGTAAACGGGGAGTGGATCCCAGTACACAGGGAGAGGATCCCAATACAAGGGGAGATGATCCCAGTACACAGGGAGAGGATCCGAGTAAACAGGGAGTGGATCCCAGTACACAGGGAGAGGATCCCAGTAAACAGGGAATGGATCCCAGTACACAGGGAGAGGATCACAGTGAACGGGGAGTGGATTCCAGTACACAGGGAGAGGATCCCAATACACGGGGAGATGATCCCAGTACACAGGGAGAGGATCCCAGTAAACGGGGAGTGGATCCCAGTAAACAGGGAGAGGATCCCAGTAAACAGGGAGTGGATCCCAGTACACAGGGAGAGGATCCCACTAAATGGGGAGTGGATCCCAGTACACAGGGAGAGGATCACAGTGAATGGGGAGTGGATCCCAGTACACAGGGAGAGGATCCCAGTACACACGGAGAGGTTCCCAGTAAACAGGGAGTGGATCCCAGTACACAGGGAGAGGATCCCAGTAAACAGGGAGTGGATCCCAGTAAACAGGAAGAGGATCCAAGTAAACGGGGAGTGTATCCCAATACACGGGGAGAGGATCCCAGTACACAGGGAGATGATCCCAGTAAACGGGGAGTGGATCCCAGTACACAGGGAAAGGATCTCAGTAAACGGGCAGTGGATCCCAATACACGGGGAGAGGACCCAGTAAATGGGGAGTGGATCCTAGTACACAGGGAGTGTATCCCAGTACACAGGGAGAGGATCCCAGTAGACAGGGAGTGGATTCCAATACACGGGGAGAGGATCCCAGTACAGAGGGAGAGAATCCCAGTAAATGGGGAGTGGATCCCAGTACACAGGGAGAGCTTCCCTATACATGGGGGAGGATCCCAGTACACAGGGAGAAGATCCCAGTAAATGGGGAGTGGATCCCAGTACACAGGGAGAGGTTCCCTATACACGGGGAGAGGATCCCAGTACACAGGGAGAGGATCCCAGTAAATGGGGAGTGGATCCCAGTACACAGGGAGTGTATCCCAGTACATAGGGAGAGGATCCCAGTAGAAAGGGAGTGGATCCCAATACACAGGGAGAGGATCCCAGTACAGAGGGAGAGGATCCCAATACACAGGGAGTGGATCCCAGTACACAGGGAGAGGATCCCAATACACGGGGAGAGGATCCCAGTACACAGCGAGAGGATCCCAGTAAATGGGGAGTGGATCCCAGTACACAGTGAGTGTATCCCAGTACACAGGGAGAGGATCCCAGTACAGAGGGAGAGGATCCCAATTCACGGGGAGAGGATCCCAGTACAGAGGGAGAGGATCCCAATACACAGGGAGTGGATCCCAGTACACAGGGAGAGGATCCCAATACACGGGGAGAGGATCCCAGTACACAGGGAGAGGACCCAGTAAATGGGGAGTGGATCCCAGTACACAGGGAGTGTATCCCAGTACACAGGGAGAGGATCCCAGTAGACAGGGAGTGGATCCCAATAAACGGGGAGAGGATCCCAGTACAGAGGTAGAGAATCCCAGTAAATGGCGTGTGGATCCCAGTACACAGGGAGAGGATCCCAATACCCGGGGAGAGGATCACAGTACACAGGGAGAGGATCCCAGTAAATGGGGAGTGGATCCCAGTACACAGGGAGTGTATCCCAGTACACAGGGAGAGGATCCCAGTACACAGCGAGAGGATCCCAGTAAATGGGGAGTGGATCCCAGTACACAGTGAGTGTATCCCAGTACACAGGGAGAGGATCCCAGTAAACAGGAAGTGGATCCCAGTACACAGGGAGAGGATCCCAGTAAACGGGGAGTAGATCCCAGTACAAAGGGAGAGTATCCCAATACACAGGGAGAGGATCCCAGTAAACGGGAAGTGGATCCCAGTACACAGGGAGAGGATCCCAGTAAACGGGGAGTGGATCCCAGTACACAGGGAGAGGATCCCAATACACGGGGAGATTATCCCAGTACACAGGGAGAGGATCGCAGTAAACAGGGAGTGGATCCCAGTACACAGGGAGAGGATCACAGTGAACGGGGAGTGGATTCCAGTACACAGGGAGAGGATCCCAATACACTGGGAGAGGATCCCAGTACGCAGGGAGAGGATACCAGTAAACGGGGAGTGGATCCCAGTACACAGGGAGAGGATCCCAGTACACAGGGAGTGGATCCCAGTACACAGGGAGAGGATCCCAATACACGGGGAGAGGATCCCAGTACAGAGGGAGAGAATCCCAGTAAATGGGGAGTGGATCCCACTACACAGGGAGAGTATCCCAGTACATAGGGAGAGGATCACAGTAAACGGGGAGTGGATCCCAGTAAACAGGGAGAGGATCCCAATACATGGGCAGAGGATCCCAGTACACAGGGAGAGAATCCCAGTAAATGGGGAGTGGATCCTCGTACACAGGGAGAGGATCCCAGTAAACGGGGAGTGGATCCCAGTACACAGGGAGAGGATCCCAGTGAACGGGAAGTGGATCCCAGTACACAGGGAGAGGATCCCAGTAAACGGGGAGTGGATCCCAGTACACAGGGAGAGGATCCAAGTAAACGGGGAATGGATCCCAGTACAGAGGGAGAGCATCCCAATACACAGGGTGAGGATCCCCGTAAATGGGGAATGGATCCCAGTACACAGGGAGAGGATCATAGTAAACAGGGAGTGGATCCCAGTACACAGGGAGAGGATCCCAATACACATGGAGATGATCACAGTACACAGGGAGAGGATCCCAATACAAGGGGAGATGATCCCAGTACACAGGGAGAGGATCCCAGTAAACAGGGAGTGGATCCCAGTACACAGGGAGAGGATCCCAGTAAATAGGGAGTGGATCCCAGTACACAGGGAGAGGATCACAGTGAACGGGGAGTGGATTCCAGTAGACAGGGAGAGGATCCCAATACACGGGGAGAGGATCCCAGTACACAGAGAGAGGATCCCAGTAAACGTGGAGTGGATCCCAGTACACAGGGAGAGGATCCCAGTTAACGGGGAGTGGATCCCAGTATACAGGGAGAGGATTAAGTACACAGGGAGAGGATCCCTGTAAATGGGGAGTGGATCCCAGTACACAGGGAGAGGATCACAGTAAATGGGGAGTGGATCCCAGTACACAGGGACAGGATCCCAGTACACAGGGAGAGGATCCCAGTACACAGGGAGAGGATCCCAGTAAACGGGAAGTGGATCTCAGTACACAGGGAGAGGGACACAGTAAACGGGGAGTGGATCCCAGTACACAGAGAGAGGATCCCAGTAAACGGGGAGAGGATCCCAGTACATAGGGAGAGGATCCCAGTACACAGGGAGAAGATCCCAGTAAATGGAGAGTGGATCCAAGTACACAGGGAGAGAATCCCAGTAAAATGGGAGTGGATCCCAGTACACAGGGAGAGGATCCCAGTAAACGGGGAGTGGATCCCAGTATACAGGGAGTGGATTCCAGTACACAGGGAGTGGATCCCAGTCCACAGGGCGTGGATCCCAATACACGGGGAGTGGATCCCAGTACAAAGGGAGAGGATCCCAGTAAACGGGGAGTGGATCCCAGTACACAGGGATAGGATCCCAGTACACAGGGAGAGGATCCCAGTAAATGAGGAGTGGATCCCAGTACACAGGGAGGGGATCCCAGTACACAGGGATTGGATCACAGTAAACGGGTAGTGGATCCCAGTACACAGGGAGAGGATCCCAGTAAACGGGGAGTGGATCCCAGTACAAAGGGAGAGGATCCCAATACACAGGGAGAGGATCCCAGTAAACGGGTAGTGGATCCTAGTACACAGGGAGAGGATCCCAGTAAACGGGGAGTGGATCCCAGTACACAGGGAGAGGATCCCAATACACGGGGAGATGATCCCAGTACACAGGGAGAGGATCCGAGTAAACAGGGAGTGGATCCCAGTACACAGGGAGAGGATCCCAGTAAACAGGGAATGGATCCCAGTACACAGGGAGAGGATCACAGTGAACGGGGAGTGGATTCCAGTACACAGGGAGAGGATCCCAATACACGGGGAGATGATCCCAGTACACAGGGAGTGGATCCCTGTAAACAGGGAGTGGATCCCAGTACACAGGGAGAGGATCCCACTAAATGGGGAGTGGATCCCAGTACACAGGGAGAGGATCACAGTGAATGGGGAGTGGATCCCAGTACACAGGGAGAGGATCCCAGTACACAGGGAGAGGTTCCCAGTAAACAGGGAGTGGATCCCAGTACACAGGGAGAGGATCCCAGTAAACAGGGAGTGGATCCCAGTAAACAGGAAGAGGATCCAAGTAAACGGGGAGTGGATCCCAATACACGGGGAGAGGATCCCAGTACACAGGGAGATAATCCCAGTAAACGGGGAGTGGATCCCAGTACACAGGGAAAGGATCTCAGTAAACGGGCAGTGGATCCCAATACACGGGGAGAGGACCCAGTAAATGGGGAGTGGATCCCAGTACACAGGGAGTGTATCCCAGTACACAGGGAGAGGATCCCAGTAGACAGGGAGTGCATTCCAATACACGGGGAGAGGATCCCAGTACAGAGGGAGAGAATCCCAGTAAATGGGGAGTGGATCCCAGTACACAGGGAGAGGTTCCCTATACACGGGGGAGGATCCCAGTACACAGGGAGAGGATCCCAGTAAATGGGGAGTGGATCCCAGTACACAGGGAGAGGTTCCCTATACACGGGGAGAGGATCCCAGTACACAGGGAGAGGATCCCAGTAAATGGGGAGTGGATCCCAGTACACAGGGAGTGTATCCCAGTACATAGGGAGAGGATCCCAGTATACAGGGAGTGGATCCCAATACACGGGGAGAGGATCCCAGTACAGAGGGAGAGGATCCCAATACACAGGGAGTGGATCCCAGTACACAGGGAGAGGATCCCAATACACGGGGAGAGGATCCCAGTACACAGCGAGAGGATCCCAGTAAATGGGGAGTGGATCCCAGTACACAGTGAGTGTATCCCAGTACACAGGGAGAGGAACCCAGTAGACAGGGAGTGGATCCCAATACACGGGGAGAGGATCCCAGTACAGAGGGAGAGGATCCCAATACACAGGGAGTGGATCCCAGTACACAGGGAGAGGATCCCAATACACGGGGAGAGGATCCCTGTACACAGGGAGAGGACCCAGTAAATGGGGAGTGGATCCCAGTACACAGGGAGTGTATCCCAGTACACAGGGAGAGGATCCCAGTAGACAGGGAGTGGATCCCAATACACGGGGAGAGGATCCCAGTACAGAGGTAGAGAATCCCAGTAAATGGCGAGTGGATCCCAGTACACAGGGAGAGGATCCCAATACCCGGGGAGAGGATCACAGTACACAGGGACAGGATCCCAGTAAATGGGGAGTGGATCCCAGTACACAGGGAGTGTATCCCAGTACACAGGGAGAGGATCCCAGTAGACAGGGAGTGGATCCCAATACACGGGGAGAGGATCCCAGTACAGAGGGAGAGGATCCCAATACACAGGGAGTGGATCCCAGTACACAGGGAGAGGATCCCAATACACGGGGAGAGGATCCCAGTACACAGGGAGAGGACCCAGTAAATGGGGAATGGATCCCAGTACACAGGGAGTGTATCCCAGTACACGGGGAGAGGATCCCAGTAGACAGGGAGTGGATCCCAATACACGGGGAGAGGATCCCAGTACAGAGGGAGAGAATCCCAGTAAATGGGGAGTGGATCCCAGTACACAGGGAGAGGATCCCAATACCCGGGGAGAGGATCACAGTACACAGGGAGAGGATCCCAGTAAATGGGGAGTGCATCCCAGTACACAGGGAGTGTATCCCAGTACACAGGGAGAGGATCCCAGTAGACAGGGAGTGGATCCCAATACACGGGGAGAGGATCCCAGTACAGAGGGAGAGGATCCCAATACACAGGGAGTGGATCCTAGTGCACAGGGAGAGGATCCCAATACACGGGGAGAGGATCCCAGTACACAGCGAGAGGATCCCAGTAAATGGGGAGTGGATCCCAGTACACAGTGAGTGTATCCCAGTACACAGGGAGAGGATCCCAGTACAGAGGGAGAGGATCCCAATACACGGGGAGAGGATCCCAGTACAGAGGGAGAGGATCCCAATACACAGGGAGTGGATCCCAGTACACAGGGAGAGGATCCCAATACACGGGGAGAGGATCCCAGTACACAGGGAGAGGACCCAGTAAATGGGGAGTGGATCCCAGTACACAGGGAGTGTATCCCAGTACACAGGGAGAGGATCCCAGTAGACAGGGAGTGGATCCCAATACACGGGGAGAGGATCACAGTACAGAGGGAGAGAATCCCAGTAAATGGGGAGTGGATCCCAGTACACAGGGAGAGGATCCCAATACCCGGGGAGAGGATCACAGTACACAGGGAGAGGATCCCAGTAAATGGGGAGTGGATCCCAGTACACAGGGAGTGTATGCCAGTACACAGGGAGAGGATCCCAGGAGACAGATAGTGGATCCCAATACACGGGGAGAGGATCCCAGTACAGAGGGAGAGAATCCCAGTAAATGGGGTCTGGATCCCAGTACACAGGGAGAGTATCCCAGTACATAGGGAGAGGATCACAGTAAACGGGGAGTGGATCCCAGCACACAGGGAGAGGATCCCAATACACGGGGAGAGGATTCCAGTACACAGGGAGAGAATCCCAGTTAATGGGGAGTGGATGCTAGTACACAGGGAGAGGATCCCAGTTAACGGGGAGTGGATCCCAGTACACAGGGAGAGGATCCCAGTACACAGGGAGAGGATCCCAGTAAATGAGGAGTGGATCCCAGTACACAGGGAGAGGATCCCAGTAAAGGGGGAGTGGATCCCAGTACACAGGGAGAGGATCCCAGTAAACAGGGAGTGTAACCCAGTACACAGGGAGAGGATCCCAGTAATCGGGGAGTGGATCCCAGTACATAGGGAGAGGATCCCAGTACAGGGGGAGTGGATCCCAGTACACAGGGAGAGGATCCCAATACACGGGGAGAGGATCCCAGTACACAGGGAGAGGACCCAGTAAATGGGGAGTGGATCCCAGTACACAGGGAGTGTATCCCAGTACACGGGGAGAGGATCCCAGTAGACAGGGAGTGGATCCCAATACACGGGGAGAGGATCCCAGTACAGAGGGAGAGAATCCCAGTAAATGGGGAGTGGATCCCAGTACACAGGGAGAGGATCCCAATACCCGGGGAGAGGATCACAGTACACAGGGAGAGGATCCCAGTAAATGGGGAGTGCATCCCAGTACACAGGGAGTGTATCCCAGTACACAGGGAGAGGATCCCAGTAGACAGGGAGTGGATCCCAATACACGGGGAGAGGATCCCAGTACAGAGGGAGAGGATCCCAATACACAGGGAGTGGATCCCAGTGCACAGGGAGAGGATCCCAATACACGGGGAGAGGATCCCAGTACACAGCGAGAGGATCCCAGTAAATGGGGAGTGGATCCCAGTACACAGTGAGTGTATCCCAGTACACAGGGAGAGGATCCCAGTACAGAGGGAGAGGATCCCAATACACGGGGAGAGGATCCCAGTACAGAGGGAGAGGATCCCAATACACAGGGAGTGGATCCCAGTACACAGGGAGAGGACCCAGTAAATGGGGAGTGGATCCCAGTACACAGGGAGTGCATCCCAGTACACAGGGAGAGGATCCCAGTAGACAGGGAGTGGATCCCAATACACGGGGAGAGGATCACAGTACAGAGGGAGAGAATCCCAGTAAATGGGGAGTGGATCCCAGTACACAGGGAGAGGATCCCAATACCCGGGGAGAGGATCACAGTACACAGGGAGAGGATCCCAGTAAATGGGGAGTGGATCCCAGTACACAGGGAGTGTATGCCAGTACACAGGGAGAGGATCCCAGTAGACAGAGAGTGGATCCCAATACACGGGGAGAGGATCCCAGTACAGAGGGAGAGAATCCCAGTAAATGGGGTCTGGATCCCAGTACACAGGGAGAGTATCCCAGTACATAGGGAGAGGATCACAGTAAACGGGGAGTGGATCCCAGCACACAGGGAGAGGATCCCAATACACGGGGAGAGGATTCCAGTACACAGGGAGAGAATCCCAGTTAATGGGGAGTGGATGCTAGTACACAGGGAGAGGATCCCAGTTAACGGGGAGTGGATCCCAGTACACAGGGAGAGGATCCCAGTACACAGGGAGAGGATCCCAGTAAATGAGGAGTGGATCCCAGTACACAGGGAGAGGATCCCAGTAAAGGGGGAGTGGATCCCAGTACACAGGGAGAGGATCCCAGTAAACAGGGAGTGTAACCCAGTACACAGGGAGAGGATCCCAGTAATCGGGGAGTGGATCCCAGTACACAGGGAGAGGATCCCAGTACAGGGGGAGTGGATCCCAGTACACAGGGAGAGGATCCCAGTAAACGGGGAGTGGATCCCAGTACACAGGGAAAGGATCTCATTATACGGGCAGTGGATCCCAATACACGGGGAGAGGACCCAGTATATGGGGAGTGGATCCCAGTACACAGGGAGAGGATCCCAGTAAATGGAGAGTGGATCCCAGTACACAGGGAGTGTATCCCAGTACATAGGGAGAGGATCCCAGTAGACAGGGAGTGGATCCCAATACACGGGGAGAGGATCCCAGTACAGAGGGAGAGGATACCAATACACGGGGAGAGGACCCAGTAAATGGGGAGTGGATCCCAGTACACAGGGAGTGTATCCCAGTCCACAGGGAGAGGATCCCAGTAGACAGGGAGTGGATTCCAATACACGGGGAGAGGATCCCAGTACAGAGGGAGAGAATCCCAGTAAATGGGGAGTGGATCCCAGTACACAGGGAGAGGATCCCAGTACACAGGGAGAGGCTCCCAGTAAATGAGGAGTGGATACCAGTACACAGGGATAGGATCCCAGTAAACGGGGAGTGGTTCCCAGTACACAGGGAAAGGATCTCAATAAACGGGCAGTGGATCCCAATACACGGGGAGAGTACCCAGTAAATGGGGAGTGGATCCCAGTACACAGGGAGTGTATCCCAGTACACAGGGAGAGGATCCCAGTAGACAGGGAGTGGATACCAATACACGGGGAGAGGATCCCAGTACAGAGGGAGAGAATCCCAGTAAATGGGGAGTGGATCCCAGTACACAGGGAGAGGTTCCCTATACACGGGGGAGGATCCCAGCACACAGGGAGAGGATCCCAGTAAATGGAGAGTGGATCCCAGTACACAGGGAGAGGTTCCCTATACACAGGGAGAGGATCCCAGTACACAGGTAGAGGATCCCAGTAAATGGGGAGTGGATCCCAGTACAAAGGGAGTGTATCTCTGTACATAGGGAGAGGATCCCAGTAGACAGGGAGTGGATCCCAATACACGGGGAGAGGATCCCAGTACAGAGGGAGAGGATTCCAATACACAGGGAGTGGATCCCAGTCCACAGGGAGAGGATCCCAATACACGGGGAGAGGATCCCAGTACACTGCGAGAGGATCCCAGTAAATGGGGAGTGGATCCCAGTACACAGTGAGTGTATCCCAGTACACAGGGAGAGGATCCCAGTAGACAGGGAGTGGATCCCAATACACGGGGAGAGGTTCCCAGTACAGAGGGAGAGGATCCCAATACACAGGGAGTGGATCCCATTACACAGGGAGAGGATCCAAATACACGGGGAGAGGATCCCAGTACACAGGGAGAGGATCCCAGTAAATGGGGAGTGGATCCCAGTACACAGGGAGTGTATCCCAGTACACAGGGAGAGGATCCCAGTAGACAGGGAGTGGATCCCAATACACGGGAGAGGATCCCAGTACAGAGGGAGAGAATCCCAGTAAATGGGGCCTGGATCCCAGTACACAGGGAGAGTATCCCAGTACATAGGGAGAGGATCACAGTAAACGGGGAGTGGATCCCAGTACACAGTGAGAGGATCCCAATACACGGGGAGAGGATTCCAGTACACAGGGAGAGAATCCCAGTTAACGGGGAGTGGATCCTAGTACACAGGGAGAGGATCCCAGTTAACGGGGATTGGATCCCAGTACACAGGGAGAGGACCCCAGTAAACAGGGATAGGATCCCAGTAAATGAGGAGTGGATCCCAGTACACAGGGAGAGGATCCCAGTAAAGGGGGAGTGGATCCCAGTAAACAGGGAGAGGATCCCAGTAAACGGGGAGTGGATCCCAGTACACAGGGAGAGGATCCCAGTACACGGGGAGTGGATCCCAGTACACAGGGAGAGGATCCCAGTGAAAGGGAAGTGGATCCCAGTACACAGGGAGAGGATCCCAGTAAACGGGGAGTGGATCCCAGTACACAGGGAGAGGATCCAAGTAAACGGGGAATGGATCCCAGTACAGAGGGAGAGGATCCCAATACACAGGGTGAGGATCCCAGTAAATGGGGAATGGATCCCAGTACATAGGGAGAGGATCATAGTAAACAGGGAGTGGATCCCAGTACACAGGGAGAGGATCCCAATACACATGGAGATGATCCCAGTACACAGGGAGAGGATCCCAATGCATGGGAAGATGATCCCAGTACACAGGGAGAGGATCCCAGTAAACAGGGAGTGGATCCCAGTACACAGGGAGAGGATCACAGTGAACGGGGAGTGGATTCCAGTAGACAGGGAGAGGATCCCAATACACGGGGAGAGGATCCCAGTACACAGGGAGAGGATCCCAGTAAACGGGGAGAGGATCCCAGTACACAGGGAGAGGATCCCAGTGAATGGGGAGTGGATCCCAGTACACAGGGAGAGAATCCCAGTAAACGGGGAGTGGATCCCAGTACACAGGGAGAGGATCCCAGTAAACGGGGAGTGGATCCCAGTACACAGGGAGTGGATTCCAGTACACGGGGAGTGGATCCCAGTACACAGGGCGTGGATCATAGTTAACGGGGAGTGGATCCCAGTACACAGGGAGAGGATCCCAGTTGACGGGGAGTGGATCCCAGTACACCGGGAGAGGATCCCAATACACGGGGAGTGGATCCCATTACAAAGGGAGATGATCCCAGTAAACAGGGAGTGGATTCCAGTACACAGGGAGTGGATCCCAATACACGGGGAGAGGATCCCAGTACACAGGGAGAGAATCCCAGTAAATGGGGAGTGGATCCCAGTACACAGGGAGAGGATCCCAATATTTGGGGAGAGGATCCCAGTACAGAGGGAGAGAATCCCAGTAAATGGGGAGTGGATCCCACTACACAGGGACAGTATCCAAGTACATAGGGAGAGGATCACAGTAAACGGGGAGTGGATCCCAGTACAAAGGGAGAGGATCCCAATACAAAGGGAGAGGATCCCAGTAAACGGGGAGTGGATCCCAGTACAAAGGGAGAGGATCCCAATACACAGGGAGAGGATCACAGTGAACAGGGAGTGGATTCCAGTAGACAGGGAGAGGATCCCAATACACGGGGAGAGGATCCCAGTACACAGGGAGAGGATCCCAGTAAACGGGGAGAGGATCCCAGTACATAGGGAGAGGATCCCAGTACACAGGGAGAGGATCCCAGTAAACGGGGAGTGGATCCCAGTACACAGGGAGAGGATCCCAGTTAATGGGGAGTGGATCCCAGTACACAGGGCGAGGATCCCAGTAAATGGGGAGTGGATCCCAGTGCACGGGGAGAGCATCACAGTAAATGGTTAGTGGATCCCAGTACACAGGGAGAGGATCCCAATACACGGGGAGAGGATCCCAGTACACAGGGAGAGGATCCCAGTAAATGGGGAGTGGATCCAGTACACAGTGAGTGTATCCCAGTACACGGGGAGAGGATCCCAGTAGACAGGGAGTGGATCCCAATACACGGGGAGAGGATCCCAGTACAGAGGGAGAGAATCCCAGTAAATGGGGAGTGGATCCCACTACACAGGGAGAGTATCCCAGTACATAGGGAGAGGATCACAGTAAAAGGGGAGTGGATCCCAGTAAACAGGGAGAGGATCCCAATACACAGGGAGAGGATCCCAGTAAACAGGGAGAGAATCCCAGTAAACGGGGAGTGGATCCTCGTACACAGAGAGAGGATCCCAGTTAACGGGGAGTGGATCCCAGTACACAGGGAGAGGATCCCAGTGAACGGGAAGTGGATCCCAGTACACAGGGAGAGGATCCCAGTAAACGGGGAGTGGATCCCAGTACACAGGGAGAGGATCCAATTAAACGGGGAATGGATCCCAGTACAGAGGGACAGGATCCCAATACACAGGGTGAGGATCCCAGTAAATGGGGAATGGATCCCAGTACACAGGGAGAGGATCATAGTAAACAGGGAGTGGATCCCAGTACACAGGGAGATAATCCCAGTAAATGGGGAGTGGATCCCAGTACACAGGGAGAGGATCCCAATAAATGGGGAGTGGATCCCAGTACACAGTGAGTGTATCCCAGTACACAGGGAGAGGATCACAGTCAACAGGGAGTGAATCCCAATATACGGGGAGAGGATCCCAGTACAGAGGGAGAGAATCCCAGTAAATGGGGAGTGGATCCCACTACACAGGGAGAGTATCCCAGTACATCGGGAGAGGATCACAGTAAACGGGGAGTGGATCCCAGTAAACAGGGAGAGGATCCCAAAACACGGGGAGAGGATCCCAGTAAACAGGGAGAGAATCCCAGTAAACGGGGAGTGGATCCTCGTACACAGGGAGAGGATCCCAGTTAACGGGGAGTGGATCCCAGTACACAGGGAGAGGATCCCAGTAAACGGGGAGTGGATCCCAGTACACAGGGAGAGGATCCCAGTGAACGGGAAGTGGATCCCAGTACACAGGGAGAGGATCCCAGTAAACGGGGAGTGGATCCCAGTACACAGGGAGAGGATCCCAGTAAACGGGGAGTGGATTCCAGTACACAGGGAGAGTATTCCAATACACGGGGAGAGGATCCCAGTACACAGGGAGAGGATCCCAGTAAACGGGGAGTGGATCCCAGTTAACGGGGAGTGGATCCCAGTTAACGGGGAGTGGATCCCAGTACACAGGGAGAGGATTAAGTACACAGGGAGAGGATCCATGTAAATGGGGAGTGGATCCCAGTACACAGGGAGAGGATCACAGTAAATGGGGAGTGGATCCCAGTTCACAGGGAGAGGATCCCAGTACACAGGGAGAGGATCCCAGTAAACGGGGAGTGGATCCCAGTACACAGGGAGAGGATCCCAGTAAACGGGGAGAGGATCCCAGTGCACAGGGAGAAGATCCCAGTCAATGGGGAGTGGATCCCAGTACACAGGGAGAGAATCCCAGTAAATGGGGAGTGGATCCCAGTACAGAGGGAGAGGATCCCAGTAAACGGGGAGTGGATCCAAGTACACAGGGAGTGGATTCCAGTACACGGGGAGTGGATCCCAGTACACAGGGCGTGGATCCCAGTAAATGGGGAGTGGATCCCAGTACACAGAGAGAGGATCCCAGTACACAGGGAGAGGATCCCAATACACGGAGAGTGGATCCCAGTACAAAGGGAGAGGATCCCAGTGAACGGGAAGTGGATCCCAGTACACAGGGAGAGGATCCAAGTAAATGGGGAATGGATCCCAGTACAGAGGGAGAGGATCCCAATACACAGGGTGAGGATCCCAGTAAACGGGGAGTGGATCCCAGTACACAGGGAGAGGATCCCAGTTAACGGGGAGTGGATCCCAGTACACAGGGAGAGGATTAAGTACACAGGGAGATGATCCCTGTAAATGGGGAGTGGATCCCAGTACACAGGGAGAGGGTCACAGTAAATGGGGAGTGGATCCCAGTACACAGGGAGAGGATCCCAGTACACAGGGAGAGGATCCCAGTAAACGGGGAGTGGATCCCAGTACACAGGGAGAGGGACACAGTAAACGGGGAGTGGATCCCAGTACACAGGGAGAGGATCCCAGTACACAGGGAGAGGATCCCAGTAAACGGGGAGTGGATCCCAGTACACAGGGAGAGGGACACAGTAAACGGGGAGTGGATCCCAGTACACAGAGAGAGGATCCCAGTAAACGGGGAGAGGATCCCAGTACATAGGGAGAGGATCCCAGTACACAGGGAGAAGATCCCAGTAAATGGGGAGTGGATCCCAGTACACAGGGAGACAATCCCAGTGAACGGGGAGTGGATCCCAGTACACAGGGAGAGGATCCCAGTAAACGGGGAGTGGATCCCAGTACACAGGGAGTGGATTCCAGTACACAGGGAGTGGATCCCAGTACACAGGGCGTGTATCCCAGTAAACGGTGAGTGGATCCCAGTACACAGAGAGAGGATCCCAGTAGACAGGGAGAGGATCCCAGTAGACGGGGAGTGCATCCCAGTACACCGGGAGAGGATCCCAATACACGGGGAGTGGATCCCAGTACAAAGGGAGAGGATCCCAGTAAACAGGGAGTGGATTCCAGTACACAGGGAGTGGATCCCAATACACGGGGAGAGGATCCCAGTACACAGGGAGAGGATCCCAGTAAATGGGGAATGGATCCCAGTACACAGGGAGAGGATCATAGTAAACAGGGAGTGGATCCCAGTACACAGGGAGATGATCCCAATACACATGGAGATGATCCCAGTACACAGGGAGAGGATCCCAATACAAGGGGAGATGATCCCAGTGCACAGGGAGAGGATCCCAGTTAACGGGGAGTGGATCCCAGTACACAGGGAGAGGATCCCTGTAAATGGGGAGTGGATCCCAGTACACAGGGAGAGGATCACAGTAAATGGGGAGTGGATCCCAGTAAACAGTGAGTGGATCCCAGTACACAGGGAGAGAATCACAGTGAACGGGGAGTGGATTCCAGTACACAGGGAGAGTATCCCAATACACGGGGAGAGGATCCCAGTACACAGGGAGAGGATCCCAGTAAACGGGGAGTGGATCCCAGTAAACAGGGAGAGGATCCCAGTTAACGGGGAGTGGATCCCAGTACACAGGGAGAGGATCCCTGTAAATGGGGAGTGGATCCCAGTACACAGGGAGAGGATCACAGTAAATGGGGAGTGGATCCCAGTACACAGGGAGAGGATCCCAGTACACAGGGAGAGGATCCCAGTAAACGGGGAGTGGATCCCAGTACACAGGGAGAGGGACACAGTAAACGGGGAGTGGATCCCAGTACACAGAGAGAGGATCCCAGTAAACGGGGAGAGGATCCCAGTACATCGGGAGAGGATCCCAGTACACAGGGAGAAGATCCCAGTAAATGGGGAGTGGATCCCAGTACACAGGGAGACAATCCCAGTGAACGGGGAGTGGATCCCAGTACACAGGGAGAGGATCCCAGTAAACGGGGAGTGGATCCCAGTACACAGGGAGTGGATTCCAGTACACAGGGGGTGGATCCCAGTACACAGAGCGTGGATCCCAGTAAACGGGGAGTGGATCCCAGTACACAGAGAGAGGATCCCAGTACACAGGGAGAGGATCCCAGTAGACGGGGAGTGCATCCCAGTACACCGGGAGAGGATCCCAATACACGGGGAGTGGATCCCAGTACAAAGGGAGAGGATCCCAGTAAACAGGGAGTGGATTCCAGTACACAGGGAGTGGATCCCAATACACGGGGAGAGGATCCCAGTACACAGGGAGAGGATCCCAGTAAATGGGGAATGGATCCCAGTACACAGGGAGAGGATCATAGTAAACAGGGAGTGGATCCCAGTACACAGGGAGAGGATCCCAATACGCATGGAGATGATCCCAGTACACAGGGAGAGGATCCCAATACAAGGGGAGATGATCCCAGGACACAGGGAGAGGATCCCAGTTAACATGGAGTGGATCCCAGTACACAGGGAGAGGATCACAGTGAACGGGGAGTGGATTCCAGTAGACAGGGAGAGGATCCCAATACACGGGGAGAGGATCCCAGTACACAGAGAGAGGATCCCAGTAAACGTGGAGTGGATCCCAGTACACAGGGAGAGGATCCCAGTTAACGGGGAGTGGATCCCAGTATACAGGGAGAGGATTAATTACACAGGGAGAGGATCCCTGTAAATGGGGAGTGGATCCCAGTACACAGGGAGAGGATCACAGTAAATGGGGAGTGGATCCCAGTACACAGGGAGAGGATCCCAGTACACAGGGAGAGGATCCCAGTACACAGGGAGAGGATCCCAGTAAACGGGAAGTGGATCCCAGTACACAGGGAGAGGGACACAGTAAACGGGGAGTGGATCCCAGTACACAGAGAGAGGATCCCAGTAAACGGGGAGAGGATCCCAGTATATAGGGAGAGGATCCCAGTACACAGGGAGAAGATCCCAGTAAATGGGGAGTGGATCCAAGTACACAGGGAGACAATCCCAGTGAACGGGGAGTGGATCCCAGTACACAGGGAGAGGATCCCAGTAAACGGGGAGTGGATCCCAGTGCACAGGGAGTGGATTCCAGTAAACAGGGAGTGGATCCCAGTACACAGAGCGTGGATCCCAGTAAACGGGGAGTGGATCCCAGTACACAGAGAGAGGATCCCAGTACACAGGGAGAGGATCCCAGTAGACGGGGAGTGCATCCCAGTACACCGGGAGAGGATCCCAATACACGGGGAGTGGATCCCAGTACAAAGGGAGAGGATCCCAGTAAACAGGGAGTGGATTCCAGTACACAGGGAGTGGATCCCAATACACGGGGAGAGGATCCCAGTACACAGGGAGAGGATCCCAGTAAATGGGGAATGGATCCCAGTACACAGGGAGAGGATCATAATAAACAGGGAGTGGATCCCAGTACACAGGGAGAGGATCCCAATACGCATGGAGATGATCCCAGTACACAGGGAGAGGATCCCAATACAAGGGGAGATGATCCCAGGACACAGGGAGAGGATCCCAGTAAACAGGGAGTGGATCCCAGTACACAGGGAGAGGATCACAGTGAACGGGGAGTGGATTCCAGTAGACAGGGAGAGGATCCCAATACACGGGGAGAGGATCCCAGTACACAGAGAGAGGATCCCAGTAAACGTGGAGTGGATCCCAGTACACAGGGAGAGGATCCCAGTTAACGGGGAGTGGATCCCAGTATACAGGGAGAGGATTAAGTACACAGGGAGAGGATCCCTGTAAATGGGGAGTGGATCCCAGTACACAGGGAGAGGATCACAGTAAATGGGGAGTGGATCCCAGTACACAGGGAGAGGATCCCAGTACACAGGGAGAGGATCCCAGTAAACGGGAAGTGGATCTCAGTACACAGGGAGAGGGACACAGTAAACGGGGAGTGGATCCCAGTACACAGAGAGAGGGTCCCAGTAAACGGGGAGAGGATCCCAGTACATAGGGAGAGGATCCCATTACACAGGGAGAAGATCCCAGTAAATGGGGAGTGGATCCAAGTACACAGGGAGAGAATCCCAGTAAAATGGGAGTGGATCCCAGTACACAGGGAGAGGATCCCAGTAAACGGGGAGTGGATCCCAGTATACAGGGAGTGGATTCCAGTACACAGGGAGTGGATCCCAGTACACAGGGCGTGGATCCCAATACACGGGGAGTGGATCCCAGTACAAATGGAGAGGATCCCAGTAAACTTGGAGTGGATTCCAGTACACAGGGAGTGGATCCCAATACACGGGGAGAGGATCCCAGTACACAGCGAGAGGATCCCAGTAAATGGGGAGTGGATCCCAGTACACAGTGAGTGTATCCCAGTACACAGGGAGAGGATCCCAGTAGACAGGGAGTGGATCCCAATACACGGGGAGAGGTTCCCAGTACAGAGGGAGAGGATCCCAATACACAGGGAGTGGATCCCATTACACAGGGAGAGGATCCAAATACACGGGGAGAGGATCCCAGTACACAGGGAGAGGATCCCAGTAAATGGGGAGTGGATCCCAGTACACAGGGAGTGTATCCCAGTACACAGGGAGAGGATTCCATTCGACAGGGAGTGGATCCCAATACACGGGAGAGGATCCCAGTACAGAGGGAGAGAATCCCAGTAAATGGGGCCTGGATCCCAGTACACAGGGAGAGTATCCCAGTACATAGGGAGAGGATCACAGTAAACGGGGAGTGGATCCCAGTACACAGTGAGAGGATCCCAATACACGGGGAGAGGATTCCAGTACACAGGGAGAGAATCCCAGTTAACGGGGAGTGGATCCTAGTACACAGGGAGAGGATCCCAGTTAACGGGGATTGGATCCCAGTACACAGGGAGAGGACCCCAGTACACAGGGAGAGGATCCCAGTAAATGAGGAGTGGATCCCAGTACACAGGGAGAGGATCCCAGTAAAGGGGGAGTGGATCCCAGTACACAGGGAGAGGATCCCAGTAAACGGGGAGTGGATCCCAGTACACAGGGAGAGGATCCCAGTACACGGGGAGTGGATCCCAGTACACAGGGAGAGGATCCCAGTGAAAGGGAAGTGGATCCCAGTACACAGGGAGAGGATCCCAGTAAACGGGGAGTGGATCCCAGTACACAGGGAGAGGATCCAAGTAAACGGGGAATGGATCCCAGTACAGAGGGAGAGGATCCCAATACAGAGGGTGAGGATCCCAGTAAATGGGGAATGGATCGCAGTACATAGGGAGAGGATCATAGTAAACAGGGAGTGGATCCCAGTACACAGGGAGAGGATCCCAATACACATGGAGATGATCCCAGTTCACAGGGAGAGGATCCCAATGCATGGGAAGATGATCCCAGTACACAGGGAGAGGATCCCAGTAAACAGGGAGTGGATCCCAGTACACAGGGAGAGGATCACAGTGAACGGGGAGTGGATTCCAGTAGACAGGGAGAGGATCCCAATACACGGGGAGAGGATCCCAGTACACAGGGAGAATATCCCAGTAAACGGGGAGAGGATCCCAGTACATAGGGAGAGGATCCCAGTACACAGGGAGAGGATCCCAGTAAATGGGGAGTGGATCCCAGTACACAGGGAGAGAATCCCAGTAAACGGGGAGTGGATCACAGTACACAGGGAGAGGATCCCAGTGAATGGGGAGTGGATCCCAGTACACAGGGAGAGAATCCCAGTAAACGGGGAGTGGATCCCAGTACACAGGGAGAGGATCCCAGTAAACGGGGAGTGGATCCCAGTACACAGGGAGTGGATTCCAGTACACGGGGAGTGGATCCCAGTACACAGGGCGTGGATCATAGTAAACGGGGAGTGGATCCCAGTACACAGGGAGAGGATCCCAGTTGACGGGGAGTGGATCCCAGTACACCGGGAGAGGATCCCAATACACGGGGAGTGGATCCCATTACAAAGGGAGATGATCCCAGTAAACAGGGAGTGGATTCCAGTACACAGGGAGTGGATCCCAATACACGGGGAGAGGATCCCAGTACACAGGGAGAGAATCCCAGTAAATGGGGAGTGGATCCCAGTACACAGGGAGAGGATCCCAATATTTGGGGAGAGGATCCCAGTACAGAGGGAGAGAATCCCAGTAAATGGGGAGTGGATCCCACTACACAGGGACAGTATCCAAGTACATAGGGAGAGGATCACAGTAAACGGGGAGTGGATCCCAGTACAAAGGGAGAGGATCCCAATACAAAGGGAGAGGATCCCAGTAAACGGGGAGTGGATCCCAGTACAAAGGGAGAGGATCCCAATACACAGGGAGAGGATCACAGTGAACAGGGAGTGGATTCCAGTAGACAGGGAGAGGATCCCAATACACGGGGAGAGGATCCCAGTACACAGGGATAGGATCCCAGTAAACGGGGAGAGGATCCCAGTACATA
The DNA here is from genome assembly GCF_035084215.1 of Heptranchias perlo. NCBI lineage: Eukaryota > Metazoa > Chordata > Chondrichthyes > Hexanchiformes > Hexanchidae > Heptranchias > Heptranchias perlo. Next base: position 39,283 of record NW_027139406.1, read on the forward strand.
GGGAGAGGATCCCAGTACACAGGGAGAGGATCCCAGTAAATGGGGAGTGGATCCCAGTACACAGGGAGAGGATCCCAGTTAATGGGGAGTGGATCCCAGTACACAGGGCGAGGATCCCAGTAAATGGGGAGTGGATCCCAGTGCACGGGGAGAGCATCACAGTAAATGGGGAGTGGATCCCAGTACACAGGGAGAGGATCCCAATACACGGGGAGAGGATCCCAGTACACAGGGAGAGGATCCCAGTAAATGGGGAGTGGATCCAGTACACAGTGAGTGTATCCCAGTACACGGGGAGAGGATCCCAGTAGACAGGGAGTGGATCCCAATACACGGGGAGAGGATCCCAGTACAGAGGGAGAGAATCCCAGTAAATGGGGAGTGGATCCCACTACACAGGGAGAGTATCCCAGTATATAGGGAGAGGATCACAGTAAAAGGGGAGTGGATCCCAGTAAACAGGGAGAGGATCCCAATACACAGGGAGAGGATCCCAGTAAACAGGGAGAGAATCCCAGTAAACGGGGAGTGGATCCTCGTACACAGGGAGAGGATCCCAGTTAACGGGGAGTGGATCCCAGTACACAGGGTGAGGATCCCAGTAAACAGGGAGTGGATCCCAGTACACAGGGAGAGGATCCCAGTGAACGGGAAGTGGATCCCAGTACACAGGGAGAGGATCCCAGTAAACGGGGAGTGGATCCCAGTACACAGGGAGAGGATCCAAGTAAACGGGGAATGGATCCCAGTACAGAGGGACAGGATCCCAATACACAGGGTGAGGATCCCAGTAAATGGGGAATGGATCCCAGTACACAGGGAGAGGATCATAGTAAACAGGGAGTGGATCCCAGTACACAGGGAGATAATCCCAGTAAATGGGGAGTGGATCCCAGTACACAGGGAGAGGATCCCAATAAATGGGGAGTGGATCCCAGTACACAGTGAGTGTATCCCAGTACACAGGGAGAGGATCACAGTCAACAGGGAGTGAATCCCAATATACGGGGAGAGGATCCCAGTACAGAGGGAGAGAATCCCAGTAAATGGGGAGTGGATCCCACTACACAGGGAGAGTATCCCAGTACATCGGGAGAGGATCACAGTAAACGGGGAGTGGATCCCAGTAAACAGGGAGAGGATCCCAAAACACGGGGAGAGGATCCCATAAACAGGGAGAGAATCCCAGTAAACGGGGAGTGGATCCTCGTACACAGGGAGAGGATCCCAGTTAACGGGGAGTGGATCCCAGTACACAGGGAGAGGATCCCAGTAAATGGGGAGTGGATCCCAGTACACAGGGAGAGGATCCCAGTGAACGGGAAGTGGATCCCAGTACACAGGGAGAGGATCCCAGTAAACGGGGAGTGGATCCCAGTACACAGGGAGAGGATCCCAGTAAACGGGGAGTGGATTCCAGTACACAGGGAGAGTATTCCAATACACGGGGAGAGGATCCCAGTACACAGGGAGAGGATCCCAGTAAACGGGGAGTGGATCCCAGTACACAGGGAGAGGATCCCAGTTAACGGGGAGTGGATCCCAGTACACAGGGAGAGGATTAAGTACACAGGGAGAGGATCCATGTAAATGGGGAGTGGATCCCAGTACACAGGGAGAGGATCACAGTAAATGGGGAGTGGATCCCAGTTCACAGGGAGAGGATCCCAGTACACAGGGAGAGGATCCCAGTAAACGGGGAGTGGATCCCAGTACACAGGGAGAGGATCCCAGTAAACGGGGAGAGGATCCCAGTGCACAGGGAGAAGATCCCAGTAAATGGGGAGTGGATCCCAGTACACAGGGAGAGAATCCCAGTAAATGGGGAGTGGATCCCAGTACAGAGGGAGAGGATCCCAGTAAACGGGGAGTGGATCCAAGTACACAGGGAGTGGATTCCAGTACACGGGGAGTGGATCCCAGTACACAGGGCGTGGATCCCAGTAAACGGGGAGTGGATCCCAGTACACAGAGAGAGGATCCCAGTACACAGGGAGAGGATCCCAATACACGGAGAGTGGATCCCAGTACAAAGGGAGAGGATCCCAGTGAACGGGAAGTGGATCCCAGTACACAGGGAGAGGATCCAAGTAAATCGGGAATGGATCCCAGTACAGAGGGAGAGGATCCCAATACACAGGGTGAGGATCCCAGTAAATGGGGAATGGATCCCAGTACACAGGGAGAGGATCATAGTAAACAGGGAGTGGATCCCAGTACACAGGGAGAGGATCCCAATACACATGGAGATGATCCCAGTACACAGGGAAAGGATCCCAATACAAGGGGAGATGATCCCAGTACACAGGGAGAGGATCCCAGTAAACAGGGAGTGGATCCCAGTACACAGGGAGAGGATCCCAGTAAACAGTGAGTGGATCCCAGTACACAGGGAGAGAATCACAGTGAACGGGGAGTGGATTCCAGTACACAGGGAGAGTATCCCAATACACGGGGAGAGGATCCCAGTACACAGGGAGAGGATCCCAGTAAACGGGGAGTGGATCCCAGTACACAGGGAGAGGATCCCAGTTAACGGGGAGTGGATCCCAGTACACAGGGAGAGGATTAAGTACACAGGGAGATGATCCCTGTAAATGGGGAGTGGATCCCAGTACACAGGGAGAGGATCACAGTAAATGGGGAGTGGATCCCAGTACACAGGGAGAGGGTCACAGTAAATGGGGAGTGGATCCCAGTACACAGGGAGAGGATCCCAGTACACAGGGAGAGGATCCCAGTAAACGGGGAGTGGATCCCAGTACACAGGGAGAAGATCCCAGTAAATGGGGAGTGGATCCCAGTACACAGGGAGAGAATCCCAGTAAATGGGGAGTGGATCCCAGGACATAGGGAGAGGATCCCAGTACACAGGGAGAAGATCCCAGTAAATGGGGAGTGGATTCCAGTACACAGGGAGACAATCCCAGTGAACGGGGAGTGGATCCCAGTACACAGGGAGAGGATCCCGGTAAACGGGGAGTGGATCCCAGTACACAGGGAGTGGATTCCAGTACACAGGGAGTGGATCCCAGTACACAGGGCGTGGATCCCAGTAAACGGGGAGTGGATCCCAGTACACAGAGAGAGGATCCCAGTAGACAGGGAGAGGATCCCAGTAGACGGGGAGTGCATCCCAGTACACCGGGAGAGGATCCCAATACACGGGGAGTGGATCCCAGTACAAAGGGAGAGGATCCCAGTAAACATGGAGTGGATTCCAGTACACAGGGAGTGGATCCCAATACACGGGGAGAGGATCCCAGTGCACAGGGAGAGGATCCCAGTAAATGGGGAATGGATCCCAGTACACAGGGAGAGGATCATAGTAAACAGGTAGTGGATCCCAGTACACAGGGAGATGATCCCAATACACATGGAGATGATCCCAGTACACAGGGAGAGGATCCCAATACAAGGGGAGATGATCCCAGTACACAGGGAGAGGATCCCAGTAAACAGGGAGTGGATCCCAGTACACAGGGAGAGGATCCCAGTAAACAGTGAGTGGATCCCAGTACACAGGGAGAGAATCACAGTGAACGAGGAGTGGATTCCAGTACACAGGGAGAGTATCCCAATACACGGGGAGAGGATCCCAGTACACAGGGAGAGGATCCCAGTAAACGGGGAGTGGATCCCAGTACACAGGGAGAGGATCCCAGTTAACGGGGAGTGGATCCCAGTACACAGGGAGAGGATTAAGTACACAGGGAGAGGATCCCTGTAAATGGGGAGTGGATCCCAGTACACAGGGAGAGGATCACAGTAAATGGGGAGTGGATCCCAGTACACAGGGAGAGGATCCCAGTACACAGGGAGAGGATCCCAGTAAACGGGGAGTGGATCCCAGTACACAGGGAGAGGGACACAGTAAACGGGGAGTGGATCCCAGTACACAGAGAGAGGATCCCAGTAAACGGGGAGAGGATCCCAGTACATCGGGAGAGGATCCCAGTACACAGGGAGAAGATCCCAGTAAATGGGGAGTGGATCCCAGTACACAGGGAGACAATCCCAGTGAACGGGGAGTGGATCCCAGTACACAGGGAGAGGATCCCAGTAAACGGGGAGTGGATCCCAGTACACAGAGAGAGGATCCCAGTACACAGGGAGAGGATCCCAGTAGACGGGGAGTGCATCCCAGTACACCGGGAGAGGATCCCAATACACGGGGAGTGGATCCCAGTACAAAGGGAGAGGATCCCAGTAAACAGGGAGTGGATTCCAGTACACAGGGAGTGGATCCCAATACACGGGGAGAGGATCCCAGTACACAGGGAGAGGATCCCAGTAAATGGGGAATGGATCCCAGTACACAGGGAGAGGATCATATTAAACAGGGAGTGGATCCCAGTACACAGGGAGAGGATCCCAATACGCATGGAGATGATCCCAGTACACAGGGAGAGGATCCCAATACAAGGGGAGATGATCCCAGGACACAGGGAGAGGATCCCAGTAAACAGGGAGTGGATCCCAGTACACAGGGAGAGGATCACAGTGAACGGGGAGTGGATTCCAGTAGACAGGGAGAGGATCCCAATACACGGGGAGAGGATCCCAGTACACAGAGAGAGGATCCCAGTAAACGTGGAGTGGATCCCAGTACACAGGGAGAGGATCCCAGTTAACGGGGAGTGGATCCCAGTATACAGGGAGAGGATCCCAGTTAACGGGGAGTGGATCCCTGTAAATGGGGAGTGGATCCCAGTACACAGGGAGAGGATCACAGTAAATGGGGAGTGGATCCCAGTACACAGGGAGAGGATCCCAGTACACAGGGAGAGGATCCCAGTACACAGGGAGAGGATCCCAGTAAACGGGAAGTGGATCTCAGTACACAGGGAGAGGGACACAGTAAACGGGGAGTGGATCCCAGTACACAGAGAGAGGATCCCAGTAAACGGGGAGCGGATCCCAGTACATAGGGAGAGGATCCCAGTACACAGGGAGAAGATCCCAGTAAATGGGGAGTGGATCCAAGTACACAGGGAGAGAATCCCAGTAAAATGGGAGTGGATCCCAGTACACAGGGAGAGGATCCCAGTAAACGGGGAGTGGATCCCAGTATACAGGGAGTGGATTCCAGTACACAGGGAGTGGATCCCAGTACACAGGGCGTGGATCCCAATACACGGGGAGTGGATCCCAGTACAAATGGAGAGGATCCCAGTAAACAGGGAGTGGATTCCAGTACACAGGGAGTGGATCCCAATACACGGGGAGAGGATCCCAGTACACAGGGAGAGGATCCCAGTAAACGGGGAGTGGATCCCAGTACACAGGGATAGGATCCCAGTACACAGGGAGAGGATCCCAGTAAATGAGGAGTGGATCCCAGTACACAGGGAGGGGATCCCAGTACACAGGGATTGGATCACAGTAAACGGGGAGTGGATCCCAGTACACAGGGAGAGGATCCAAGTAAATGGGGAGTGGATCCCAGTACAAAGGGAGAGGATCCCAATACACAGGTAGAGGATCCCAGTAAACGGGTAGTGGATTCCAGTACACAGGGAATGTATCCCAGTACACAGGGAGAGGATCACAGTGAACGGGGAGTGGATTCCAGTACACAGGGAGAGGATCCCAATACACGGGGAGATGATCCCAGTACACAGGGAGAGGATCCCAGTAAACGGGGAGTGGATCCCAGTAAACAGGGAGAGGATCCCAGTAAACAGGGAGTGGATCCCAGTACACAGGGAGAGGATCCCACTAAATGGGGAGTGGATCCCAGTACACAGGGAGAGGTTCCCAGTAAACAGGGAGTGGATCCCAGTACACAGGGAGAGGATCCCAGTAAACAGGGAGTGGATCCCAGTAAACAGGAAGAGGATCCAAGTAAACAGGGAGTGGATCCCAATACACGGGGAAAGGATCTCAGTAAACGGGCAGTGGATCCCAATACACGGGGAGAGGACCCAGTAAATGGGGAGTGGATCCCAGTACACAGGGAGTGTATCCCAGTACACAGGGAGAGGATCCCAGTAGACAGGGAGTGGATCCCAATACACGGGGAGAGGATCCCAGTACAGAGGGAGAGAATCCCAGTAAATGGGGCCTGGATCCCAGTACACAGGGAGAGTATCCCAGTACATAGGGAGAGGATCCCAGTTAACGGGGATTGGATCCCAGTACACAGGGAGAGGACCCCAGTACACAGGGAGAGGATCCCAGTAAATGAGGAGTGGATCCCAGTACACAGGGAGAGGATCCCAGTAAAGGGGGAGTGGATCCCAGTACACAGGGAGAGGATCCCAGTAAACAGGGAGTGTAACCCAGTACACAGGGAGAGGATCCCAGTAAACGGGGAGTGGATCCCAGTACACAGGGAGAGGATCCCAGTACACGGGGAGTGGATCCCAGTACACAGGGAGAGGATCCCAGTGAAAGGGAAGTGGATCCCAGTACACAGGGAGAGGATCCCAGTAAACGGGGAGTGGATCCCAGTACACAGGGAGAGGATCCAAGTAAACGGGGAATGGATCCCAGTACAGAGGGAGAGGATCCCAATACACAGGGTGAGGATCCCAGTAAATGGGGAATGGATCCCAGTACATAGGGAGAGGATCATAGTAAACAGGGAGTGGATCCCAGTACACAGGGAGAGGATCCCAATACACATGGAGATGATCCCAGTACACAGGGAGAGGATCCCAATGCATGGGAAGATGATCCCAGTACACAGGGAGAGGATCCCAGTAAACAGGGAGTGGATCCCAGTACACAGGGAGAGGATCACAGTGAACGGGGAGTGGATCCCAGTACACCGGGAGAGGATCCCAATACACGGGGAGTGGATCCCATTACAAAGGGAGATGATCCCAGTAAACAGGGAGTGGATTCCAGTACATAGGGAGTGGATCCCAATACACGGGGAGAGGATCCCAGTACAGAGGGTGAGAATCCCAGTAAATGGGGAGTGGATCCCACTACACAGGGACAGTATCCCAGTACATAGGGAGAGGATCACAGTAAACGGGGAGTGGATCCCAGTACAAAGGGAGAGGATCCCAATACAAAGGGAGAGGATCCCAGTAAACGGGGTGTGGATCCCAGTACAAAGGGAGAGGATCCCAATACACAGGGAGAGGATCACATGAACGGGGAGTGGATTCCAGTAGACACGGAGAGGATCCCAATACATGGGGAGAGGATCCCAGTACACAGGGAGAGGATCCCAGTACATAGGGAGAGGATCCCAGTCCACAGGGAGAGGATCCCAGTAAACGAGGAGTGGATCCAGTACACAGTGAGTGTATCCCAGTACACAGGGAGAGGATCCCAGTAGACAGGGAGTGGATCCCAATACACGGGGAGAGGATCCCAGTACAGAGGGAGAGAATCCCAGTAAATGGGGAGTGGATCCCACTACACAGGGAGAGTATCCCAGTACATAGGGAGAGGATCACAGTAAAAGGGGAGTGGATCCCAGTAAACAGGGAGAGGATCCCAATACACGGGGAGAGGATCCCAGTAAACAGGGAGAGAATCCCAGTAAACGGGGAGTGGATCCTCGTACACAGGGAGAGGATCCCAGTTAACGGGGAGTGGATCCCAGTACACAGGGAGAGGATCCCAGTAAACAGGGAGTGGATCCCAGTACACAGGGAGAGGATCCCAGTGAACGGGAAGTGGATCCCAGTACACAGGGAGAGGATCCCAGTAAACGGGGAGTGGATCCCAGTACACAGGGAGAGGATCATAGTAAACAGGGAGTGGATCCCAGTACACAGGGAGAGAATCCCAGTAAATGGGGAGTGGATCCCAGTACACAGGGAGAGGATCCCAGTAAATGGGGAGTGGATCCCAGTACACAGTGAGTGTATCCCAGTACACAGGGAGAGGATCCCAGTAAACAGGGAGTGTAACCCAGTACACAGGGAGAGGATCCCAGTAAACGGGGAGTGGATCCCAGTACACAGGGAGAGGATCCCAGTACACGGGGAGTGGATCCCAGTACACAGGGAGAGGATCCCAGTGAAAGGGAAGTGGATCCCAGTACACAGGGAGAGGATCCCAGTAAACGGGGAGTGGATCCCAGTACACAGGGAGAGGATCCAAGTAAACAGGGAATGGATCCCAGTACAGAGGGAGAGGATCCCAATACACAGGGTGAGGATCCCAGTAAATGGGGAATGGATCCCAGTACATAGGGAGAGGATCATAGTAAACAGGGAGTGGATCCCAGTACACAGGGAGAGGATCCCAATACACATGGAGATGATCCCAGTACACAGGGAGAGGATCCCAATGCATGGGAAGATGATCCCAGTACACAGGGAGAGGATCCCAGTAAACAGGGAGTGGATCCCAGTACACAGGGAGAGGATCCCAGTAAACGGGGAGTGGATCCCAGTACACAGGGAGAGGATCCCAATACACGGGGAGAGGATCCCAGTAGACAGGGAGAGGATCCCAGTAAACGGGGAGAGGATCCCAGTACACAGGGAGAGGATCCCAGTAAATGGGGAGTGGATCCCAGTACACAGGGAGAGAATCCCAGTAAACGGGGAGTGGATCCCAGTACACAGGGAGAGGATCCCAGTAAACGGGGAGTGGATCCCAGTACACAGGGAGTGGATTCCAGTACACGGGGAGTGGATCCCAGTACACAGGGCGTGGATCATAGTAAACGGGGAGTGGATCCCAGTACACAGGGAGAGGATCCCAGTTAACGGGGAGTGGATCCCAGTACACCGGGAGAGGATCCCAATACACGGGGAGTGGATCCCATTACAAAGGGAGATGATCCCAGTAAACAGGGAGTGGATTCCAGTACACAGGGAGTGGATCCCAATACACGGGGAGAGGATCCCAGTACACAGGGAGAGAATCCCAGTAAATGGGGAGTGGATCCCAGTACACAGGGAGAGGATCCCAATACACGGGGAGAGGATCCCAGTACAGAGGGTGAGAATCCCAGTAAATGGGGAGTGGATCCCACTACACAGGGACAGTATCCCAGTACATAGGGAGAGGATCACAGTAAACAGGGAGTGGATCCCAGTACAAAGGGAGAGGATCCCAATACAAAGGGAGAGGATCCCAGTAAACGGGGTGTGGATCCCAGTACAAAGGGAGAGGATCCCAATACACAGGGAGAGGATCACATGAACGGGGAGTGGATTCCAGTAGACACGGAGAGGATCCCAATACATGGGGAGAGGATCCCAGTACACAGGGAGAGGATCCCAGTACATAGGGAGAGGATCCCAGTCCACAGGGAGAGGATCCCAGTAAACGAGGAGTGGATCCCAGTACACAGGGAGAGGATCCCAGTTAACGGGGAGTGGATCCCAGTACACAGGGAGAGGATCCCAGTAAATGGGGAGTGGATCCCAGTGCACGGGGAGAGGATCCCAGTAAATGGGGATTGGATCCCAGTACACAGGGAGAGGATCACAGTAAATGGGGAGTGGATCCCAGTACACAGGGATAGGATCCCAATACACGGGGAGAGGATCCCAGTACACAGGGAGAGGATCCCAGTAAATGGGGAGTGGATCCAGTACACAGTGAGTGTATCCCAGTACACAGGGAGAGGATCCCAGTAGACAGGGAGTGGATCCCAATACACGGGGAGAGGATCCCAGTACAGAGGGAGAGAATCCCAGTAAATGGGGAGTGGATCCCACTACACAGGGAGAGTATCCCAGTACATAGGGAGAGGATCACAGTAAAAGGGGAGTGGATCCCAGTAAACAGGGAGAGGATCCCAATACACGGGGAGAGGATCCCAGTAAACAGGGAGAGAATCCCAGTAAACGGGGAGTGGATCCTCGTACACAGGGAGAGGATCCCAGTAAACAGGGAGTGGATCCCAGTACACAGGGAGAGGATCCCAGTGAACGGGAAGTGGATCCCAGTACACAGGGAGAGGATCCCAGTAAACGGGGAGTGGATCCCAGTACACAGGGAGAGGATCCAAGTAAACGGGGAATGGATCCCAGTACAGAGGGACAGGATCCCAATACACAGGGTGAGGATCCCAGTAAATGGGGAATGGATCCCAGTACACAGGGAGAGGATCATAGTAAACAGGGAGTGGATCCCAGTACACAGGGAGAGAATCCCAGTAAATGGGGAGTGGATCCCAGTACACAGGGAGAGGATCCCAGTAAATGGGGAGTGGATCCCAGTACACAGTGAGTGTATCCCAGTACACAGGGAGAGGATCACAGTCAACAGGGAGTGGATCCCAATATAAGGGGAGAGGATCCCAGTACAGAGGGAGAGAATCCCAGTAAATGGGGAGTGGATCCCACTACACAGGGAGAGTATCCCAGTACATAGGGCGAGGATCACAGTAAACGGGGAGTGGATCCCAGTAAACAGGGAGAGGATCCCAAAACACGGGGAGAGGATCCCAGTAAACAGGGAGAGAATCCCAGTAAACGGGGAGTGGATCCTCGTACACAGGGAGAGGATCCCAGTTAACGGGGAGTGGATCCCAGTACACAGGGAGAGGATCCCAGTAAACGGGGAGTGGATCCCAGTACACAGGGAGAGGATCCCAGTGAACGGGAAGTGGATCCCAGTACACAGGGAGAGGATCCCAGTAAACGGGGAGTGGATCCCAGTACACAGGGAGAGGATCCAAGTAAACGGGGAATGGATCCCAGTACAGAGGGAGAGGATCCCAATACACAGGGTGAGGATCCCAGTAAATGGGGAATGGATCCCAGTACACAGGGAGAGGATCATAGTAAACAGGGAGTGGATCCCAGTACACAGGGAGAGGATCCCAATACACATGGAGATGATCCCAGTACACAGGGAGAGGATCCCAATACAAGGGGAGATGATCCCAGTACACAGGGAGAGGATCCCAGTAAACAGGGAGTGGATCCCAGTACACAGGGAGAGGATCCCAGTAAACAGGGAGTGGATCCCAGTACACAGGGAGAGGATCACAGTGAACGGGGAGTGGATTCCAGTACACTGGGAGAGTATTCCAATACACGGGGAGAGGATCCCAGTACACAGGGAGAGGATCCCAGTAAACGGGGAGTGGATCCCAGTACACAGGGAGAGGATCCCAGTTAACGGGGAGTGGATCCCAGTACACAGGGAGAGGATTAAGTACACAGGGAGAGGATCCATGTAAATGGGGAGTGGATCCCAGTACACAGGGAGAGGATCGCAGTAAATGGGGAGTGGATCCCAGTTCACTGGGAGAGGGACACAGTAAACGGGGAGTGGATCCCAGTACACAGGGAGAGGATCCCAGTAAACGGGGAGAGGATCCCAGTGCACAGGGAGAAGATCCCAGTAAATGGGGAGTGGATCCCAGTACACAGGGAGAGAATCCCAGTAAATGGGGAGTGGATCCCAGTACAGAGGGAGAGGATCCCAGTAAACGGGGAGTGGATCCCAGTACACAGGGAGTGGATCCCAGTACAAGGAGCGTGGATCCCAGTAAACGGGGAGTGGATCCCAGTACACAGAGAGAGGATCCCAGTACACAGGGAGAGGATCCCAGTAGATGGGGAGTGGATCCCAGTACACTGGGAGAGGATCCCAATACACGGGGAGTGGATCCCAGTACAAAGGGAGAGGATCCCAGTGAACGGGAAGTGGATCCCAGTACACAGGGAGAGGATCCAAGTAAATGGGGAATGGATCCCAGTACAGAGGGAGAGGATCCCAATACACAGGGTGAGGATCCCAGTAAATGGGGAATGGATCCCAGTACACAGGGAGAGGATCATAGTAAACAGGGAGTGGATCCCAGTACACAGGGAGAGGATTCCAATACACATGGAGATGATCCCAGTACACAGGGAGAGGATCCCAATACAAGGGGAGATGATCCCAGTACACAGGGAGAGGATCCCAGTAAACAGGGAGTGGATCCCAGTACACAGGGAGAGGATCCCAGTAAACAGTGAGTGGATCCCAGTACACAGGGAGAGAATCACAGTGAACGGGGAGTGGATTCCAGTACACAGGGAGAGTATCCCAATACACGGGGAGAGGATCCCAGTACACAGGGAGAGGATCCCAGTAAACGGGGAGTGGATCCCAGTACACAGGGAGAGGATCCCAGTTAACGGGGAGTGGATCCCAGTACACAGGGAGAGGATTAAGTACACAGGGAGAGGATCCCTGTAAATGGGGGGTGGATCCCAGTACACAGGGAGAGGATCACAGTAAATGGGGAGTGGATCCCAGTACACAGGGAGAGGATCCCAGTACACAGGGAGAGGATCCCAGTAAACGGGGAGTGGATCCCAGTACACAGGGAGAGGGACACAGTAAACGGGGAGTGGATCCCAGTACACAGAGAGAGGATCCCAGTAAACGGGGAGAGGATCCCAGTACATAGGGAGAGGATCCCAGTACACAGGGAGAGGATCCCAGTGAACGGGAAGTGGATCCCAGTACACAGGGAGAGGATCCCAGTAAACGGGGAGTGGATCCCAGTACACAGGGAGAGGATCATAGTAAACAGGGAGTGGATCCCAGTACACAGGGAGAGAATCCCAGTAAATGGGGAGTGGATCCCAGTACACAGGGAGAGGATCCCAGTAAATGGGGAGTGGATCCCAGTACACAGTGAGTGTATCCCAGTACACAGGGAGAGGATCCCAGTAAACAGGGAGTGTAACCCAGTACACAGGGAGAGGATCCCAGTAAACGGGGAGTGGATCCCAGTACACAGGGAGAGGATCCCAGTACACGGGGAGTGGATCCCAGTACACAGGGAGAGGATCCCAGTGAAAGGGAAGTGGATCCCAGTACACAGGGAGAGGATCCCAGTAAACGGTGAGTGGATCCCAGTACACAGGGAGAGGATCCAAGTAAACGGGGCATGGATCCCAGTACAGAGGGAGAGGATCCCAATACACAGGGTGAGGATCCCAGTAAATGGGGAATGGATCCCAGTGCATAGGGAGAGGATCATAGTAAACAGGGAGTGGATCCCAGTACACAGGGAGAGGATCCCAATACACATGGAGATGATCCCAGTACACAGGGAGAGGATCCCAATGCATGGGAAGATGATCCCAGTACACAGGGAGAGGATCCCAGTAAACAGGGAGTGGATCCCAGTACACAGGGAGAGGATCCCAGTAAACGGGGAGTGGATCCCAGTACACAGGGAGAGGATCCCAATACACGGGGAGAGGATCCCAGTAGACAGGGAGAGGATCCCAGTAAACGGGGAGAGGATCCCAGTACACAGGGAGAGGATCCCAGTAAATGGGGAGTGGATCCCAGTACACAGGGAGAGAATCCCAGTAAACGGGGAGTGGATCCCAGTACACAGGGAGAGGATCCCAGTAAATGGGGAGTGGAACCCACTACACAGGGACAGTATCCCAGTACATAGGGAGAGGATCACAGTAAACAGGGAGTGGATCCCAGTACAAAGGGAGAGGATCCCAATACAAAGGGAGAGGATCCCAGTAAACGGGGTGTGGATCCCAGTACAAAGGGAGAGGATCCCAATACACAGGGAGAGGATCACATGAACGGGGAGTGGATTCCAGTAGACACGGAGAGGATCCCAATACATGGGGAGAGGATCCCAGTACACAGGGAGAGGATCCCAGTACATAGGGAGAGGATCCCAGTCCACAGGGAGAGGATCCCAGTAAACGAGGAGTGGATCCCAGTACACAGGGAGAGGATCCCAGTTAACGGGGAGTGGATCCCAGTACACAGGGAGAGGATCCCAGTAAATGGGGAGTGGATCCCAGTGCACGGGGAGAGGATCCCAGTAAATGGGGATTGGATCCCAGTACACAGGGAGAGGATCACAGTAAATGGGGAGTGGATCCCAGTACACAGGGATAGGATCCCAATACACGGGGAGAGGATCCCAGTACACAGGGAGAGGATCCCAGTAAATGGGGAGTGGATCCAGTACACAGTGAGTGTATCCCAGTACACAGGGAGAGGATCCCAGTAGACAGGGAGTGGATCCCAATACACGGGGAGAGGATCCCAGTTAACGGGGAGTGGATCCCAGTACACAGGGAGAGGATCCCAGTAAACAGGGAGTGGATCCCAGTACACAGGGAGAGGATCATAGTAAACAGGGAGTGGATCCCAGTACACAGGGAGAGAATCCCAGTAAATGGGGAGTGGATCCCAGTACACAGGGAGAGGATCCCAGTAAATGGGGAATGGATCCCAGTACACAGGGAGAGGATCATAGTAAACAGGGAGTGGATCCCAGTACACAGGGAGAGAATCCCAGTAAATGGGGAGTGGATCCCAGTACACAGGGAGAGGATCCCAGTAAATGGGGAGTGGATCCCAGTACACAGTGAGTGTATCCCAGTACACAGGGAGAGGATCACAGTCAACAGGGAGTGGATCCCAATATAAGGGGAGAGGATCCCAGTACAGAGGGAGAGAATCCCAGTAAATGGGGAGTGGATCCCACTACACAGGGAGAGTATCCCAGTACATAGGGCGAGGATCACAGTAAACGGGGAGTGGATCCCAGTAAACAGGGAGAGGATCCCAAAACACGGGGAGAGGATCCCAGTAAACAGGGAGAGAATCCCAGTAAACGGGGAGTGGATCCTCGTACACAGGGAGAGGATCCCAGTTAACGGGGAGTGGATCCCAGTACACAGGGAGAGGATCCCAGTAAACGGGGAGTGGATCCCAGTACACAGGGAGAGGATCCCAGTGAACGGGAAGTGGATCCCAGTACACAGGGAGAGGATCCCAGTAAACGGGGAGTGGATCCCAGTACACAGGGAGAGGATCCAAGTAAACGGGGAATGGATCCCAGTACAGAGGGAGAGGATCCCAATACACAGGGTGAGGATCCCAGTAAATGGGGAATGCATCCCAGTACACAGGGAGAGGATCATAGTAAACAGGGAGTGGATCCCAGTACACAGGGAGAGGATCCCAATACACATGGAGATGATCCCAGTACACAGGGAGAGGATCCCAATACAAGGGGAGATGATCCCAGTACACAGGGAGAGGATCCCAGTAAACAGGGAGTGGATCCCAGTACACAGGGAGAGGATCCCAGTAAACAGGGAGTGGATCCCAGTACACAGGGAGAGGATCACAGTGAACGGGGAGTGGATTCCAGTACACTGGGAGAGTATTCCAATACACGGGGAGAGGATCCCAGTACACAGGGAGAGGATCCCAGTAAACGGGGAGTGGATCCCAGTACACAGGGAGAGGATCCCAGTTAACGGGGAGTGGATCCCAGTACACAGGGAGAGGATTAAGTACACAGGGAGAGGATCCATGTAAATGGGGAGTGGATCCCAGTACACAGGGAGAGGATCACAGTAAACGGGGAGTGGATCCCAGTTCACTGGGAGAGGGACACAGTAAACGGGGAGTGGATCCCAGTACACAGGGAGAGGATCCCAGTAAACGGGGAGAGGATCCCAGTGCACAGGGAGAAGATCCCAGTAAATGGGGAGTGGATCCCAGTACACAGGGAGAGAATCCCAGTAAATGGGGAGTGGATCCCAGTACAGAGGGAGAGGATCCCAGTAAACGGGGAGTGGATCCCAGTACACAGGGAGTGGATCCCAGTACAAGGAGCATGGATCCCAGTAAACGGGGAGTGGATCCCAGTACACAGAGAGAGGATCCCAGTACACAGGGAGAGGATCCCAGTAGATGGGGAGTGGATCCCAGTACACTGGGAGAGGATCCCAATACACGGGGAGTGGATCCCAGTACAAAGGGAGAGGATCCCAGTGAACGGGAAGTGGATCCCAGTACACAGGGAGAGGATCCAAGTAAATGGGGAATGGATCCCAGTACAGAGGGAGAGGATCCCAATACACAGGGTGAGGATCCCAGTAAATGGGGAATGGATCCCAGTACACAGGGAGAGGATCATAGTAAACAGGGAGTGGATCCCAGTACACAGGGAGAGGATTCCAATACACATGGAGATGATCCCAGTACACAGGGAGAGGATCCCAATACAAGGGGAGATGATCCCAGTACACAGGGAGAGGATCCCAGTAAACAGGGAGTGGATCCCAGTACACAGGGAGAGGATCCCAGTAAACAGTGAGTGGATCCCAGTACACAGGGAGAGAATCACAGTGAACGGGGAGTGGATTCCAGTACACAGGGAGAGTATCCCAATACACGGGGAGAGGATCCCAGTACACAGGGAGAGGATCCCAGTAAACGGGGAGTGGATCCCAGTACACAGGGAGAGGATCCCAGTTAACGGGGAGTGGATCCCAGTACACAGGGAGAAGATTAAGTACACAGGGAGAGGATCCCTGTAAATGGGGAGTGGATCCCAGTACACAGGGAGAGGATCACAGTAAATGGGGAGTGGATCCCAGTACACAGGGAGAGGATCCCAGTACACAGGGAGAGGATCCCAGTAAACGGGGAGTGGATCCCAGTACACAGGGAGAGGGACACAGTAAACGGGGAGTGGATCCCAGTACACAGAGAGAGGATCCCAGTAAACGGGGAGAGGATCCCATTACATAGGGAGAGGATCCCAGTACACAGGGAGAAGATCCCAGTAAATGGGGAGTGGATCCCAGTACACAGGGAGAGAATCCCAGTGAACGGGGAGTGGATCCCAGTACACAGGGAGAGGATCCCAGTAAACGGGGAGTGGATCCCAGTGCACAGGGAGTGGATTCCAGTAAACAGGGAGTGGATCCCAGTACACAGGGCGTGGATCCCAGTAAACGGGGAGTGGATCCCAGTACACAGAGAGAGGATCCCAGTACACAGGGAGAGGATCCCAGTAGACGGGGAGTGCATCCCAGTACACCGGGAGAGGATCCCAATACACGGGGAGTGGATCCCAGTACAAAGGGAGAGGATCCCAGTAAACAGGGAGTGGATTCCAGTACACAGCGAGTGGATCCCAATACACGGGGAGAGGATCCCAGTACACAGGGAGAGGATCCCAGTAAATGGGGAGTGGATCCCAGTACACAGGGAGGGGATCCCAGTACACAGGGATTGGAAAACATTAAACGGGGAGTGGATCCCAGTACACAGGGAGAGGATCCCAGTAAACGGGGAGTGGATCCCAGTACAAAGGGAGAGGATCCCAATACACAGGGAGAGGATCCCAGTAAACGGGGAGATGATCCCAGTACACAGGGAGAGGATCCCAGTAAACAGGGAGTGGATCCCTGTACACAGGGAGAGGATCACAGTGAACGGGGAGTGGATTCCAGTACACAGGGAGAGGATCCCAATACACAGGGAGATGATCCCAGTACACAGGGAGAGGATCCCAGTAAACGGGGAGTGGATCCCAGTACACAGGGAGAGGATCCCAGTTAACGGGGAGTGGATCCCAGTACACAGGGAGAGGATCCCAGTTAACGGGGAGTGGATCCCAGTACACAGGGAGAGGATCCCAGTAAATGGGGAGTGGATCCCAGTACACAGGGAGAGGATCCCAGTACACAGCGAGAGGTTCCCAGTAAACAGGGAGTGGATCCCAGTACACAGGGAGAGGATCCCAGTAAACAGGGAGTGGATCCCAGTACACAGGGAAAGGATCCCAGTAAACGGGCAGTGGATCCCAATACACGGGGAGAGGATCCCAATACACTGGGAGAGGATCCCAGTAAATGGGAAGTGGAGCCCAGTACCCAGGGAGAGGAACCCAGTAAACGGGGAGTGGATCCCAGTACACAGGGAGAGGATCCCAATACACAGGGAGTGGATCCCAGTACACAGGGAGAGGATCCCAATACACGGGGAGAGGATCCCAGTACACAGGGAGAGGATCCCAGTAAATGGGGAGTGGATCCCAGTACACAGGGAGTGTATCCCAGTACACAGGGAGAGGAACCCAGTAGACAGGGAGTGGATCCCAATACACAGGGAGAGGATCCCAGTACAGAGTGAGAGAATCCCAGTAAATGGGGAGTGGATCCCAGTACACAGGGAGAGGATCCCAATACACGGGGAGTGGATCCCAGTACACAGGGAGAGAATCCCAGTAAACGGGGAGTGGATCCCAGTACACAGGGAGAGGATCCCAGTTAACGGGGAGTGGATCCCAGTACACAGGGAGAGGATCCCAGTACACAGGGAGAGGATCCCATTAAATGAGGAGTGGATCCCAGTACACAGGGTGAGGATCCCAGTAAAGGGGGAGTGGATCCCAGTACACAGGGAGTGTAACCCAGTGCACAGGGAGAGGATCCCAGTAAATGGGGAGTGGATCGCAGTACACAGGGAGAGGATCCCAGTAAACGGGGAGTGGATCCCAGTACACAGGGAGAGGATCCCAATACACAGGGAGAGGATCCCAGTAAACGGGAAGTGGATCCCAGTAAACAGGGAGAGGATCCCAGTAAACGGGGAGTGGATCCCTGTACACAGGGAGAGGATCCCAGTAAACGGGGAATGTATCCCAGTACACAGGGCGATGATCCCAATACACAGGGTGAGGATCCCAGTAAATGGGGAATGGATCCCAGTACACAGGGAGAGGATCCCAATACACATGGAAAGGATCCCAGTACACAGGGAGAGGATCCCAGTTACCAGGGAGTGGATCCCAGTACGCAGGGAGAGGATCCCAGTACACAGGGAGAGGATCCAAGTACACAGGGAGTGGATCCCAGTAAACAGTGAGTGGATCCCAGTACACAGGGAGAGGATCCCAATACACGGGGAGTGGATCCCAGTACACAGGGAGAGGATCCCAGTAAACGGGGAGTGGATCCCAGTGCACAGGGAGAGGATCCCAGTTAACGGGGAGTGGATCCCAGTATATAGGGAGAGGATCCCAGTAAATGGGGAGTGGATCCCAGTGCACAGGGAGAGGATCCCAGTAAATGGGGATTGGATCCCAGTACACAGGGAGAGGATCACAGTAAATGGGGAGTGGATCCCAGTACACAGGGAGAGGATCCCAATACACGGGGAGAGGATCCCAGTACACAGGGAGAGGATCCCAGTAAATGGGGAGTGGATCCAGTACACAGTGAGTGTATCCCAGTACACAGGGAGAGGATCCCAGTAGACAGGGAGTGGATCCCAATACACGGGGAGAGGATCCCAGTACAGAGGGAGAGAATCCCAGTAAATGGGGAGTGGATCCCACTACACAGGGAGAGTATCCCAGTACATAGGGAGAGGATCACAGTAAAAGGGGAGTGGATCCCAGTAAACAGGGAGAGGATCCCAATACACGGGGAGAGGATCTCAGTAAACAGGGAGTGGATCCCAGTACACAGGGAGAGGATCCCAGTAAACAGGGAGTGGATCCCAGTACACAGGGAGAGGATCCCAGTGAACGGGAAGTGGATCCCAGTACACAGGGAGAGGATCCCAGTAAACGGGGAGTGGATCCCAGTACACAGGGAGAGGATCCAAGTAAACGGGGAATGGATCCCAGTACAGAGGGACAGGATCCCAATACACAGGGTGAGGATCCCAGTAAATGGGGAATGGATCCCAGTACACAGGGAGAGGATCATAGTAAACAGGGAGTGGATCCCAGTGCACAGGGAGAGAATCCCAGTAAATGGGGAGTGGATCCCAGTACACAGGGAGAGGATCCCAGTAAATGGGGAGTGGATCCCAGTACACAGTGAGTGTATCCCAGTACACAGGGAGAGGATCACAGTCAACAGGGAGTGGATCCCAATATACGGGGAGAGGATCCCAGTAAACGGGGAGTGGATCCCAGTACACAGGGAGAGGATCCCAGTGAACGGGAAGTGGATCCCAGTACACAGGGAGAGGATCCCAGTAAACGGGGACTGGATCCCAGTACACAGGGAGAGGATCCAAGTAAACGGGGAATGGATCCCAGTACAGAGGGAGAGGATCCCAATACACAGGGTGAGGATCCCAGTAAATGGGGAATGGATCCCAGTACACAGGGAGAGGATCATAGTAAACAGGGAGTGGATCCCAGTACACAGGGAGAGGATCCCAATACACATGGAGATGATCCCAGTACACAGGGAGAGGATCCCAATACAAGGGGAGATGATCCCAGTACACAGGGAGAGGATCCCAGTAAACAGGGAGTGGATCCCAGTACACAGGGAGAGGATCCCAGTAAACAGTGAGTGGATCCCAGTACACAGGGAGAGAATCACAGTGAACGGGGAGTGGATTCCAGTACACAGGGAGAGTATCCCAATACACGGGGAGAGGATCCCAGTACACAGGGAGAGGATCCCAGTAAACGGGGAGTGGATCCCAGTACACAGGGAGAGGATCCCAGTTAACCGGGAGTGGATCCCAGTACACAGGGAGAGGATTAAGTACACAGGGAGAGGATCCCTGTAAATGGGGAGTGGATCCCAGTACACAGGGAGAGGATCACAGTAAATGGGGAGTGGAACCCAGTACACAGGGAGAGGATCCCAGTACACAGGGAGAGGATCCCAGTAAACGGGGAGTGGATCCCAGTACACAGGGAGAGGGACACAGTAAACGGGGAGTGGATCCCAGTACACAGAGAGAGGATCCCAGTAAACGGGGAGAGGATCCCAGTACATAGGGAGAGGATCCCAGTACACAGGGAGAAGATCCCAGTAAATGGGGAGTGGATCCCAGTACACAGGGAGAGAATCCCAGTGAACGGGGAGTGGATCCCAGTACACAGGGAGAGGATCCCAGTAAACGGGGAGTGGATCCCAGTGCACAGGGAGTGGATTCCAGTGAACAGGGAGTGGATCCCAGTACACAGGGCGTGGATCCCAGTAAACGGGGAGTGGATCCCAGTACACAGAGAGAGGATCCCAGTACACAGGGAGAGGATCCCAATACACGGGGAGTGGATCCCAGT
Source organism: Heptranchias perlo (assembly GCF_035084215.1). Taxonomy (NCBI): domain Eukaryota; kingdom Metazoa; phylum Chordata; class Chondrichthyes; order Hexanchiformes; family Hexanchidae; genus Heptranchias; species Heptranchias perlo. The sequence continues at coordinate 60,050 of NW_027139406.1, forward strand.
ACACAGGGAGAAGATCCCAGTAAATGGGGAGTGGATCCCAGTACACAGGGAGACAATCCCAGTGAACGGGGAGTGGATCCCAGTACACAGGGAGAGGATCCCAGTAAACGGGGAGTGGATCCCAGTACACAGAGAGAGGATCCCAGTACACAGGGAGAGGATCCCAGTAGACGGGGAGTGCATCCCAGTACACCGGGAGAGGATCCCAATACACGGGGAGTGGATCCCAGTACAAAGGGAGAGGATCCCAGTAAACAGGGAGTGGATTCCAGTACACAGTGAGTGGATCCCAATACACGGGGAGAGGATCCCAGTACACAGGGAGAGGATCCCAGTAAACAGGGAGTGGATCCCAGTACACAGGGAAAGGATCCCAGTAAACGGACAGTGGATCCCAATACACGGGGAGAGGATCCCAATACACTGGGAGAGGATCCCAGTAAATGGGAAGTGGAGCCCAGTACCCAGGGAGAGGATCCCAGTAAACGGGGAGTGGATCCCAGTACACAGGGAGAGGATCCCAATACACAGGGAGTGGATCCCAGTACACAGGGAGAGGATCCCAACACACGGGGAGAGGATCCCAGTACACAGGGAGAGGATCCCAGTAAATGGGGAGTGGATCCCAGTACACAGGGAGTGTATCCCAGTACACAGGGAGAGGAACCCAGTAGACAGGGAGTGGATCCCAATACACAGGGAGAGGATCCCAGTACAGAGGGAGAGAATCCCAGTAAATGGGGAGTGGATCCCAATACACAGGGAGAGTATCCCAGTACACAGGGAGAGAATCCCAGTTAACGGGGAGTTGATCCCAGTACACAGGGAGAGGATCCCAATACACGGGGAGAGGATCCCAGTACACAGGGAGAGAATCCCAGTAAACGGGGAGTGGATCCCAGTACACAGGGAGAGGATCCCAGTTAACGGGGTGTGGATCCCAGTACACAGGGAGAGGATCCCAGTAAATGAGGAGTGGATCCCAGTACACAGGGTGAGGATCCCAGTAAAGGGGGAGTGGATCCCAGTGCACAGGGAGTGTAACCCAGTGCACAGGGAGAGGATCCCAGTAAATGGGGAGTGGATCGCAGTACACAGGGAGAGGATCCCAGTAAACGGGGAGTGGATCCCAGTACACAGGGAGAGGATCCCAATACACAGGGAGAGGATCCCAGTAAACGGGAAGTGGATCCCAGTAAACAGGGAGAGGATCCCAGTAAACGGGGAGTGGATCCCTGTACACAGGGAGAGGATCCCAGTAAACGGGGAATGTATCCCAGTACACAGGGCGATGATCCCAATACACAGGGTGAGGATCCCAGTAAATGGGGAATGGATCCCAGTACACAGGGAGAGGATCCCAATACACATGGAAAGGATCCCAGTACACAGGGAGAGGATCCCAATACACGGGGAGATGATCCCAGTACACAGGGAGAGGATCCCAGTTACCAGGGAGTGGATCCCAGTACGCAGGGAGAGGATCCCAGTACACAGGGAGAGGATCCAAGTACACAGGGAGTGGATCCCAGTAAACAGTGAGTGGATCCCAGTACACAGGGAGAGGATCCCAATACACGGGGAGTGGATCCCAGTACACAGGGAGAGGATCCCAGTACACAGGGAGAGGATCCCAGTAGACGGGGAGTGGATCCCAGTACACAGGGAGAGGATCCCAATACACAGGGTGAGGATCCCAGTAAACCGAGAGTGGATCCCAGTACACAGGGAGAGGATCCCAATACACGGGGAGTGGATCCCAGTACACAGGGAGAGGATCCCAGTAAACGGGGTGTGGATCCCAGTATACAGTGAGAGGATCCCAGTACACAGGGAGAGGATCCCAGTAGACGGGGAGTGGATCCCAGTACACAGGGAGAGGATCCCAATACACAGGGTGAGGATCCCAGTAAACGGAGAGTGGATCCCACTACACAGGGAGAGGATCCCAGTACACAGGGAGATTTCCGCACTCTGCGCTTGTTCCACGCTCCGAGAAAGTTCCGCGCTCCGACATCGTTCCGCGCTCCTGGAAAGTTCCGCGCTCCGAGAAATTTCCGCGCTCCGAGAAAGTTCCGCGCTCCGAGATCATTCCGCGCTCCGAGAAAGTTCCGCGCTCTGCGCTCGTTCCGCGCTCCGAGAAAGTTCCGCGCTCCGAGAAAGTTCCGCGCTCCGAGATCGATCCGCGCTCCGAGAAAGTTCCGCGCTCCGAGAAAGTTCCGCGCTCCGAGAAAGTTCCGCGCTCCGAGAAAGTTCCGCGCTCCGAGAAAGTTCCGCGCTCCGAGAAAGTTCCGCTCTCCGAGAAATTTCCGCACTCCGAGAAAGTTCCGCGCTCCGACATCGTTCCGCGCTCCTGGAAAGTTCCGCGCTCCGAGATCATTCCGCGCTCCGAGAAAGTTCCGCGCTCCGAGAAAGTTCCGCGCTCCGAGAAAGTTCCGCGCTCCGAGAAAGTTCCGCGCTTCGAGATCGATCCGCGCTCCGAGAAATTTCCGCACTCCGAGAAAGTTCCGCGCTCCGACATCATTCCGCGCTCCTGGAAAGTTCCGCGCTCCGAGAAAGTTCCGCGCTCCTAGAATGTTCCGCGCTCCGAGATCATTCCGCGCTCCGAGAAAGTTCCGCGCTCCGAGAAAGTTCCGCGCTCCGAGAAAGTTCCGCGCTCCGAGAAAGTTCCGCGCTCTGCGCTCGTTCCGCGCTCTGAGATCTTTCCGCGCTCTGAGCTCGTTCTGCGCTCTGCGCTCGTTCCGCGCTCTGCGCTCGTTCCGCGCTCTGAGCTCGTTCCGCGCTCTGCGCTCGTTCCACGCTCTGAGATCGTTCTGCGCTCTGCGCTCGTTCCGCGCTCTGCGCTCGTTCCACGCTCTGAGATCGTTCTGCGCTCTGCGCTCGTTCCGCGCTCTGCGCTCGTTCCGCGCTCTGAGAACGTTCCGCGCTCTGCGCTCGTTCCGCGCTCTGAGATCGTTCCGCGCTCTGAGATCGTTCCGCGCTCTGCGCTCGTTCCGCGCTCTGAGAACGTTCCGCGCTCTGCGATCATTCCACGCTCTGCACTCGCTCCGCGCTCTGAGAACGTTCCGCGCTCTGCGCTCGTTCCGCGCTCTGAGAACGTTCCGCGCTCTGCGATCATTCCACGCTCTGCACTCGCTCCGCGCTCTGAGAACGTTCCGCGCTCTGCGCTCGTTCCGCGCTCTGAGAACGTTCCGCGCTCTGCGATCATTCCGCGCTCTGAGAACGTTCCACGCTCTGCGCTCGTTCTGCGCTCTGAGAACGTTCCGCGTTCTGCGCTCGTTCCGCGCTCTGAGAACGTTCCGCGCTCTGCGCTCGTTCCGCGCTCTGCGAACGTTCCGCGCTCTGCGATCATTCCACGCTCCGAGATCATTCCGCGCTCCGAGAACGTTCCGCGCTCCGAGAAAGTTCCACGCTCTGCGCTCGCTCCACGCTCTTCGCTCGCTCCGTGAAAGGATAGACAATCGCCACCTTCCTGAGGCATTTTACACAACAATAAGAGGCGAGGAGGACGATGAGCGATTGCTCCATACTCACCCTCTTCCCCGGTTTTCCCGTCGCACCAACTGGACCTTGTCCACCTCTGGGACCCTGGTTAAACAATGCACAGGGTGAGGATCAGTCTCACACAAATCGGCTTTTTTATTTGTTCACGGGATGTGGGCGTCGCTGGCGAGGCCGGCATTTATTGCCCATCCCTAATTGCCCTTGAGAAGGTGGTGGTGAGCCGCCTTCTTGAACCGCTGCAGTCCGTGTGGTGAAGGTTCTCCCACAGTGCTGTTAGGAAGGGAGTTCCAGGATTTTGACCCAGCGACGATGAAGGAACGGCGATATATTTCCAAGTCGGGATGGTGTGTGACTTGGAGGGGAACGTGCAGGTGGTGTTGTTCCCATGTGCCTGCTGCTCTTGTCCTTCTAGGTGGTAGAGGTCGCGGGTTTGGTTACAACACATAATTCCAGAAAGAAAAGACCCCAAAGTTCCTGGGATTGGGAGGAGCTTCACTCCACCAGAGAGAGAGCAGAGTAAAATCTGGAACCATTGAATCGTACAGGAGGAGGCCATTCAGCCCATCGTGCCTGTGCTGGCTCTTTGAAAGATCTATCCAATTAGTCCCACTCCCCCCGCTCTTTCCCCACAGCCCTGTAAATTTTTCCCCTTCGAGTATGTATCCAATTCCCATTTGAAAGTTATTATTGAATCTGCTTCCCCCGCCCTTTCAGGCAGTGCATTCCAGATCAGAACAACTCGCTGCGTAAAAAAACATTCTCCTCATCTCCCCTCTGGTTCTTTTGCCAATTATCTTAAATCTGTGTCCTCTGGTTACCGACCCTCCTGCCACTGGAAACAGTTTCTCCTTATTTACTCTATCAAAGCCCTTCATGATTTTGAACACCTCGATTAAATCTCCCCTTAACCTTCTCTGCTCTGAGGAGAACAATCCCAGCTTCTCCAGTCTCTCCACATCACTGAAGTCCCTCATCCCTGGTCCCATTCTGGTAAATCCCCTCTGCACCCTCTCCAAGGCCGTCACATCTTTTTGGCAACCAAAGGTATTAAGGGATATGGGACAAAGGCAGGTATATGGAGTTAGTCACAGATCAGCCATGATCTTATCAAATGGCGGAGCAGGCTCAAGGGGCTGAATGGCCTACTCCTGTTCCTATGTTCCTATGTGCTGTAACCTTTCTATGATTTCATGATTTATATGACCTTATGATGGAGGGAATGTCGTTGATGAAGCAGCTGAAGATGAACAGTCTTTTTACTTGTCCTGCCACCTTCAAAGATTTGTGTACATTCACCCCCAGGTCTCTCTGTTCCTGCACCCCCTTTAAAATTGGACCATTTAGTTTATTTTGCCTCTCCTCATTCTTCCTACCAAAATGTATCACTTCACACTTCGAATTGAATGAAAAAGTGATGCTGTTATTTTGAAACGTTTTGTTTCTACTTGGATTCCGTCTCCTGACGTAATGAATTAAAATATGTGGCAAAATGAAATTAAAACACAATTTACCTGCGGTCCAGAATCACCACTTTCACCCTTCAGGCCGAGACCGCCTGGAATACCCTTCAGGACAAGAGACAAAAGACAAATTAGAGCCGAGAAGCAAGGCCGGGAGATCGAGGAGACACATCTTCAACAGAGCAAACTCCACGTGTGGGAGGCACCGAGGGGATCGGAGGCAATGAGGCGATCGGAGGCACGGAGGCGATCGGAGGCACCGAGGGGATCGGAGGCACGGAGGCGATCGGAGGCACCGAGGCGATCGGAGGCACCGAGGCGATCGGAGGCACCGAGGCGATCGGAGGCGATCGGAGGCACCGAGGCGATCGGAGGCACCGAGGCGATCGGAGGCGATCGGAGGCACCGAGGCGATCGGAGGCACCGAGGCGATCGGAGGCACCGAGGCGATCGGAGGCGATCGGAGGCACCGAGGCGATCGGAGGCACCGAGGCGATCGGAGGCACCGAGGCGATCGGAGGCACCGAGGCGATCAGAGGCGATCAGAGGCCGGCTACAGGCGCACACGGAGAATTTGTTTTAATAGATCCACCGGATGTGGGCGTCGCTGGCAAGGCCGGCATTTATTGCCCATCCCCAGTTGCCCTGAGAAGGTGGTGCTGGGCCTTCTTCTTGAACCACTGGGAGCGGGTTTGATACAAACTGAGTGTCTCGCTCGGACACTCCAGAGGGAGGTTAAGGGTCAGCCACGTTGGTGTGGGACTGGAGTCACATATAGGCCCAGACCGGGTAAGGACGGCAGGTTTCCTTCCCTAAAGGACATTAGTGAACCAGTTGGGTTTTTACGACAATCCGACAGTTTCACGGTCACTTTTACCGAGACCGGCCCCACAAATGACCAGAGTTTATTGGATCAGTTTTACGACTTGCCCTGGTGGGGTTTGAACTCATGTCCTGTGGGCCATCCCAGCCGCCAGGCCCACGGTATCCGGGGGGCAAAGGTTATGGGGGGGGCAGGGAGAGGGCAGTTGTTAAGTTGTCACAGATGACCGAGCTAATCAAGGCATTTCATTGGTGTCCGGCAGATGTACCCGGTAAACGGGGATAAAAGGGTTAAATTACGAGGACAGGTTGCAGAGACTGGGCTTGTATTCCCTCGAGTTTAGAAGATTGAGGGCTGATCTAATCGAGGGGTTTAAGATGATTAAAGGATTTGATCGGGTCGATAGAGAGAAACTATTTCCTCTGGTGGGAGAGTCCAGAACAAGGGGGAATAATCTTAAAATTAGAGCTCGGCTGTTCAGGGGTGATGTCAGGAAGCATTTCTTCACACAAAGGGGAGTGGAAATCTGGAACTCTCTCCCCCAAAAGGCTGTGGATGCTGGGGGTCAATTGGAGCTTTCAAGACTGAGATCGATGGATTTTTGTTGGGTATCAAGGGATACGGAGCAAAGGAGGGGAAATGGGGTTAAGATACAGATCAGACGTGATCTTATTGAACGGTGGAACAGGTTCGAGGGGCTGAATGGCCTCCTCCTGTTCCTTTGTTCCTATGAACGGTGGAACAGGCTTGAGGGGCTGAATGGCCTCCTCCTGTTCCTTTGTTCCTATGAACGGTGGAACAGGCCCGAGGGGCTGAATGGCCTCCTCCTGTTCCTTTGTTCCTGTGTTGACAGACAAAACATCAGTGTTCCAAAGTTGAACATGTCTGGACGAGGAATGCCTGGCTTGAAGGTGACATGAAATGTAATCTTTGTAAAGTGACAGTGAGAGATTAGCCAAACGTCGAGTTTCGCGGTTGAAGATGAGGCCCACAGAAAGGTTCGTTCATGCTTTTTGTCGAGGATTTCATCGAGAGATTCCGTTTCTGGTTACAGCAGAGTTTGGATACTTGCTGTCGGGCCCACTGATTCGATCCATGTGTTCCCAGCCTTTCCCTGCTGCCGACCAGCGGAGTCAGCGCTGTGTCGGGTCTGTTCAGACCGCACTCTGCAATCAAACCCCCTCAGAGGACTCAAAAAAAACTCTCGGCACCTTCCAACTTCTTCCAACACTTGGAGATGGGAGGGAAGCAGACTAAATACCGCGGTGGAGCAGACGGAAGTGCCTTTTCCTGAGTGGAGCAGTCTAGTCTGATTAAAACACTGGTCAGCTCGACTCAGGAAGGGAAGCTACTGTTCAACGTGTGAAAATGAGACAGAAACGAACGATCGCTTAAAACAGCAGTTTCCGCAATTGGCATGACTGGAATCGAGAGATTCTGACCCTGCCTGTCTCCAAATAGAAAGATCGACTTTAAAAGGGACTGCAATCACAATTAGCAACGAGACCCAAGTCTGACTCACTCTCCCACTCTCCGTAAACTTCAGCTCATCCAAAACTCTGCCCCCCCGTATCCTAACTCACCCCGAGTCCCGTTCACCCATCACCCCCTGAGCTCACTGACCCACACTGGCTCCCGGTCCAGGAACACCTCGATTTTAAAATTCTCATCCTCATGTTCAAATCCCTCCCTGGCCTCACCCCCCTCCCTATCTCTGTAACCCCCTCCAGCCCCACACCCCTCCCTATCTCTGTAACTCCCTCCAGCCCCACACCCCTCCCTATCTCTGTAACCCCCTCCAGCCCCACACCCCTCCCTATCTCTGTAACCCCCTCCAGCCCCACACCCCTCCCTATCTCTGTAACCTCCTCCAGCCCCACACCCCTCCCTATCTCTGTAACCCCCTCCAGCCCGACACCCCTCCCTATCTCTGTAACCCCCTCCAGCCCTACACCCCTCCCTATCTCTGTAACCCCCTCCAGCCCTACACCCCTCCCTATCTCTGTAACCCCCTCCAGCCCCACACCCCTCCCTATCTCTGTAACCCCCTCCAGCCCCACACCCCTCCCTATCTCTGTAACCTCCTCCAGCCCCACACCCCTCCCTATCTCTGTAACCCCCTCCAGCCCCACACCCCTCCCTATCTCTGTAACCCCCTCCAGCCCCACACCCCTCCCTATCTCTGTAACCCCCTCCAGCCCCACACCCCTCCCTATCTCTGTAACCCCCTCCAGCCCTACACCCCTCCCTATCTCTGTAACCCCCTCCAGCCCCACACCCCTCCCTATCTCTGTAACCCCCTCCAGCCCCACACCCCTCCCTATCTCTGTAACCCCCTCCAGCCCCACACCCCTCCCTATCTCTGTAACCTCCTCCAGCCCCACACCCCTCCCTATCTCTGTAACCCCCTCCAGCCCCACACCCCTCCCTATCTCTGTAACCCCCTCCAGCCCCACACCCCTCCCTATCTCTGTAACCTCCTCCAGCCCTACACCCCTCCCTATCTCTGTAACCCCCTCCAGCCCCACACCCCTCCCTATCTCTGTAACCCCCTCCAGCCCCACACCCCTCCCTATCTCTGTAACCCCCTCCAGCCCCACACCCCTCCCTATCTCTGTAACCTCCTCCAGCCCCACACCCCTCCCTATCTCTGTAACCCCCTCCAGCCCGACACCCCTCCCTATCTCTGTAACCCCCTCCAGCCCTACACCCCTCCCTATCTCTGTAACCCCCTCCAGCCCCTCGCCCCTCCCTATCTCTGTAACCTCCTCCAGCCCTGCACCCCTCCCTATCTCTGTAACCCCCTCCAGCCCTACACCCCTCCCTATCTCTGTAACCCCCTCCAGCCCTACACCCCTCCCTATCTCTGTAACCCCCTCCAGCCCTACACCCCTCCCTATCTCTGTAACCTCCTCCAGCCCCACACCCCTCCCTATCTCTGTAACCCCCTCCAGCCCCACACCCCTCCCTATCTCTGTAACCCCCTCCAGCCCCACACCCCTCCCTATCTCTGTAACCCCCTCCAGCCCTACACCCCTCCCTATCTCTGTAACCCCCTCCAGCCCCTCGCCCCTCCCTATCTCTGTAACCCCCTCCAGCCCCTCGCCCCTCCCTATCTCTGTAACCTCCTCCAGCCCCACACCCCTCCCTATCTCTGTAACCCCCTCCAGCCCCACACCCCTCCCTATCTCTGTAACCCCCTCCAGCCCCACACCCCTCCCTATCTCTGTAACCCCCTCCAGCCCCACACCCCTCCCTATCTCTGTAACCCCCTCCAGCCCCACACCCCTCCCTATCTCTGGAACCCCCTCCAGCCCCACACCCCTCCCTATCTCTGTAACCCCCTCCAGCCCTACACCCCTCCGAGATCTTTGCGCTCCTCCAATTCCGGCCTCTTGTCCATCCCCGATTTTAATCGCTCCACCATTGGCGGCCGTTCCTTCAGCTGCCTGGGCCCTGAGCTCTGGAATTCCCTCCCTGAACCTCTCCCCCTCTCCCCCTCTCTCTCCTCCTTTAAGACCCTCCTTAAAACCTCCCTCTTTGACCAAGCTTGTGGTCTCCTGTCCTAATATCTCCTGATGTGTCTCGGTGTCAATCTCTGTCTGGTTTACTCTCCAATAAAGCACCCTGGGAGGTTTCACTGCGTTAAAGGTGCAAAATGGGAGGAATTGGAAGAAATTATGGGAGAAATTCCAATTTTAAGAAAATCTGGGAAATCTCCCGGCTTTTCTCCAAAACGAACTCATTCGTCCCTCACTTGCCTCTGAGTCAGAAGGTCGTGGGTTCAAGGTCCCACTCCAGAGACTCCCAGTGCAGTACTGAGGGAGTGCCGCACTGTCGGAGGGTCAGTACTGAGGGAGTGCCGCACTGTCGGAGGGTCAGTACTGAGGGAGTGCCGCACTGTCGGAGGGTCAGTACTGAGGGAGTGCCGCACTGTCGGAGGGTCAGTACTGAGGGAGTGCTGCACTGTCGGAGGGTCAGTACTGAGGGAGCGCTGCACTGTCGGAGGGTCAGTACTGAGGGAGTGCCGCACTGTCGGAGGGTCAGTACTGAGGGAGTGCTGCACTGTCGGAGGGTCAGTACTGAGGGAGTGCCGCACTGTCGGAGGGTCAGTACTGAGGGAGTGCCGCACCGTCGGAGGGTCAGTACTGAGGGAGTGCTGCACTGTCGGAGGGTCAGTACTGAGGGAGCGCTGCACTGTCTGAGGGTCAGTACTGAGGGAGTGCCGCACTGTCGGAGGGTCAGTACTGAGGGAGTGCTGCACTGTCGGAGGGTCAGTACTGAGGGAGCGCCGCACTGTCGGAGGGTCGGTACTGAGGGCGTGCCGCACTGTCGGAGGGTCAGTACTGAGGGAGTGCCGCACTGTCGGAGGGTCAGTACTGAGGGAGCGCTGCACTGTCTGAGGGTCAGTACTGAGGGAGTGCCGCACTGTCGGAGGGTCAGTACTGAGGGAGCGCTGCACTGTCTGAGGGTCAGTACTGAGGGAGTGCTGCACTGTCTGAGGGTCAGTACTGAGGGAGTGCCGCACTGTCGGAGGGTCAGTACTGAGGGAGCGCTGCACTGTCTGAGGGTCAGTACTGAGGGAGTGCCGCACTGTCGGAGGGTCAGTACTGAGGGAGTGCTGCACTGTCGGAGGGTCAGTATTGAGGGAGTGCTGCACTGTCGGTGGGTCAGTACTGAGGGAGCGCTGCACTGTCTGAGGGTCAGTACTGAGGGAGTGCTGCACTGTCGGAGGGTCAGTACTGAGGGAGCGCTGCACTGTCGGAGGGTCAGTACTGAGGGAGCGCTGCACTGTCGGAGGGTCAGTACTGAGGGAGTGCTGCACTGTCGGAGGGTCAGTACTGAGGGAGTGCTGCACTGTCGGAGGGTCAGTACTGAGGGAGTGCTGCACTGTCGGAGGGTCAGTACTGAGGGAGTGCTGCACTGTCGGAGGGTCAGTACTGAGGGAGTGCTGCACTGTCGGAGGGTCAGTACTGAGGGAGAGCTGCACTTTCGGAGGGTCAGTACTGAGGGAGCGCTGCACTGTCGGAGGGTCAGTACTGAGGGAGTGCTGCACTGTCGGAGGGTCAGTACTGAGGGAGCGCTGCACTGTCGGAGGGTCAGTACTGAGGGAGTGCTGCACTGTCGGAGGGTCAGTACTGAGGGAGTGCTGCACTGTCGGAGGGTCAATACTGAGGGAATGCTGCACTGTCGGAGGGTCAGTACTGAGGGAGTGATGCACTGTCCTCACCTCACTGCCCCTCCTCTCCTCTCCCTCCTCTCCTCTCCCCCCTCACTCTTGCTTCACTCTTCAATCTCAGGCCTGTGGGTTCGAGTTGGAGTGAGGCTGACCGCCGGTTTTAGGCAGACCCCTGGACTGTCCCGAGTTCGGACCCCCTTTGAGGGTCACGGCTGGCTGGTTGCCGGGGTAACGGGGCCGGAAAGCTCTCGAGCGGATTGATCTGGGCCCCTCAAAGCCTCATCAAGGCCGATTTTCCCAACCGTAAATCGGTCCCAATTGGCTGCCGATGTCTGAAGTCCGGTCGAGCCGGAATGAGATTTAAAGAAAGGAAGAATATGGAGAACGTGGGAAAGGTCCAAAACCCAATATCGTCAATAACTTACCACCGGACCTGATCTCCCCGTCAGCCCCATTGGTCCACTGGGACCCCGCATTGCAATCTAGAGAGAACAAAAAGCAAATCAGGATCCATCTCACTCCAAATCCAAGGACGCTCTGCTGCCCTTCTACAGAACTCGAGGGGTCATATTTAAGGCAGGAGGGTCGGTGACCAGAGGACACAGGTTTAAGGTCATTGGCAAAAGAACCAGAGGGGAGATGAGGAGAATGTTTTTTACGCAGCGAGTTGTTCTGATCTGGAATGTGCTGCCTGAAAGGGCGGTGGAAGCAGATTCAATAATAACTTTCAAATGGGAATTGGAGAAATACTCGAAGGGGAAAAATTTGTTGGGGAGTGGGACGAATTGGATAGGTCTTTCAAAGGCACAATGGGTCGAATGGCCTCCTTCTGTGCTGTGGGATTCTATGATTCTCTGATTTACAAGTTACGGACAACAAAATGCAGGAGAAACTTCTTCACCCAGAGAGTGGTGAGAATGTGGAACTCACTCCCACAAGGAGAGGTTGAGGTGAATAGTGTAGATGGATTTAAGGGGAAGCTCGATAAACACATGAGGGAGAGAGGAATGGAAGGAGATGCTGATAGGGTGAGATGGAGAGGGGAGGGAGGAGGCTCGTGTGGAGAATAAACACCGGGACAGACCAGTGGGGCCGAATGGCCTGTTTCTGTGCTGTAGTCTCGATGTAATTCCATGAGTATGTGCAACAGGTACGGGCATTTTTATTCGTTCATGGGATGTGGGCGTCGCTGGCGAGGCCGGCATTTATTGCCCATCCCTAATTGCCCCTTGAGAAGGTGGTGGTGAGCCGCCTTCTTGAACCGCTGCAGTCCGTGTGGTGAAGGTTCTCCCACAGTGCTGTTAGGAAGGGAGTTCCAGGATTTTGACCCAGCGATGGGTCATCTGGGAGTGCCAAGTCCGTTTGTGAGTGATGGGTCAATTTTGGAATGCAGGGTCAATTTGGGAATGATGGGTCACCCTCTGGGTGAAAACATTTCTCCTCCGCTCCCCTCTAATCCTTCGACCAATCACTTTAAATCTATGCCCCCTGGTCACTGACCCCTCTGCTAATGGAAATAGGTCCTCCCTATCCACTCTATCGAATCCCCTCATAATTTTATACCTCAATTAAATCTCCCCTCAGCCTCCTCTGTTCCAAAGAAAACAACCCCAGTCTATCCAATCTGTCATCACAGCTAAAATTCTCCAGTCCTGGCAACATCCTCGTAAATCTCCTCTGCACCCTCTCGAGTGCAATCACATCTTTCCTGTAATGTGGTGACCAGAACTGTACCCAGTACTCAAGCTGTGGCCGAACTAGTGTTTTATACAGTTCTTTGGGAATGATGGACCATATTGAACCAACACTCCCAGACTGACCCTCCACTCCCAAACTGACCCAGCACTCGCAAACTGACCCAACACTCCCAGACTGACCCTCCACTCCCAAACTGACCCAACACTCCCAGACTGACCCTCCACTCCCAAACTGACCCAACACTCCCAAACTGACCCAACACTCCCAGACTGACCCTCCACTCCCAAACTGACCCAGCACTCCAAACTGAACCAACACTCCCAAACTGACCCTCCACTCCCAAACTGACCCAGCACTCCAAACTGAACCAACACTCCCAAACTGACCCTCCACTCCCAAACTGACCCAGCACTCCAAACTGAACCAACACTCCCAAACTGACCCAACACTCCCAAACTGACCCAACACTCCCAAACTGACCCAACACTCCCAAACTGACCCAGCACTCCCAAACTGACCCAGCACTCCCAAACTGACCCTCCACTCCCAAACTGACCCAGCACTCCAAACTGAACCAACACTCCCAAACTGACCCTCCACTCCCAAACTGACCCAGCACTCCAAACTGAACCAACACTCCCAAACTGACCCTCCACTCCCAAACTGACCCAGCACTCCCAAACTGACCCAGCACTCCCAAACTGACCCAACACTCCCAAACTGACCCAGCACTCCCAAACTGACCCAGCACTCCCAAACTGACCCTCCACTCCCAAACTGACCCAGCACTCCCAAACTGACCCAACACTCCCAAACTGACCCAGCACTCCCAAACTGACCCTCCACTCCCAAACTGACCCTCCACTCCCAAACTGACCCAGCACTCCCAAACTGACCCAACACTCCCAAACTGACCCAGCACTCCCAAACTGACCCTCCACTCCCAAACTGACCCTCCACTCCCAAACTGACCCTCCACTCCCAAACTGACCCAGCACTCCCAAACTGACCCAGCACTCCCAAACTGAACCAACACTCAAACTGACCCTCCACTCCCAAACTAACCCCGCACTCCCAAACTGAAACAACACTCCCAAACTGACCCAACACTCCCAAACTGACCCTCCACTCCCAAACTGACCCAGCACTCCCAAACTGACCCAGCACTCCCAAACTGAACCAACACTCCCAAACTGAACCAACACTCCCAAACTGACCCTCCACTCCCAAACTGACCCAGCACTCCCAAACTGAACTACACTCCCAAACTGACCCAGCACTCCCAAACTGACCCTCCACTCCCAAACTGACCCTCCACTCCCAAACTTACGCTCCACTCCCAAACTGACCCAACACTCCCAAACTGACCCAGCACTCCCAAACTGACCCAACACTCCCAAACTGACCCTCCACTCCCAAACTGACCCAACACTCCCAAACTGACCCTCCACTCCCAAACTGACCCAACACTCCCAAACTGACCCCGCACTCCCAAACTGAACCAACACTCCCAAACTGACCCCGCACTCCCAAACTGAACCAACACTCCCAAACTGATCCAACACTCCCAAACTGACCCAGCACTCCCAAACTGACCCAGCACTCCCAAACTGAACGAACACCCCCAAACTGACCCAACACTCCCAAACTGACCCTCCACTCCCAAACTGACCCAACACACCCAAATCGACCCAACACTCCCAAACTGACCCAACACTCCCAAACTGACCCAACACTCCCAAACTGAACCAACACTCCCAAACTGACCCAACACTCCCAAACTGAACCAACACTCCCAAACTGATCCAACACTCCCAAACTGACCCAGCACTCCCAAACTGACCCAACACTCCCAAACTGACCCAACACTCCCAAACTGACCCTCCACTCCCAAACTGACCCAACACACCCAAATCGACCCAACACTCCCAAACTGACCCAACACTCCCAAACTGACCCTCCACTCCCAAACTGACCCAACACACCAAAATCGACCCAACACTCCCAAACTGACCCTCCACTCCCAAACTGACCCAACACTCCCAAACTGACCCAACACTCCCAAACTGACCCAACACTCCCAAACTGACCCTCCACTCCCAAACTGACCCAGCACTCCCAAACTGACCCAGCACTCCCAAACTGACCCAACACTCCCAAACTGACCCAGCACTCCCAAACTGACCCAACACTCCCAAACTGACCCAACACTCCCAACCTGACCCAGCACTCCCAAACTGATCCAACACTCCCAAACTGACCCAACACTCCCAAACTGATCCAACACTCCCAAACTGACCAAACACTCCCAAACTGACCCAACACACCCAAATTGACCCTGCACTCCCAAACTGACCCCGCACTCCCAAAGTGACCGAACACTCGCAAACTGACCCAACACTCCCAAACTGACTCAACACTCCCAAACTGACCCAACACTCCCAAACTGACCCAACACTCCCAAACTGACCCCGCACTCCCAAAGTGACCCAACACTCCCAAACTGACCCCGCACTCCCAAACTGACTCCGCACTCCCAAACTGACCCCGCACTCCCAAACTGACCCAACACTCCCAAACTGACCCCACACTCCCAAACTGACCCCGCACTCCCAAACTGACCCCACACTCCCAAACTGACCCCGCACTCCCAAACTGACCCAACACTCCCAAACTGACCCCGCACTCCCAAACTGACCCAACACTCCCAAACTGACCCAACACTCCCAAACTGACCCCGCACTCCCAAACTGACCCCGCACTCCCAAACTGACCCCGCACTCCCAAACTGAACCCGCACTCCCAATCTGACCCCGCACTCCCAAACTGACCAAGAACTCCCAAAGTGACCCAACACTCCCAAACTGTCCCAACACTCCCAAACTGACCCCGCACTCCCAAACTGACCCAACACTCCCAAACTGACCCAACACTCCCAAACTGACCCCGCACTCCCAAACTGACCCCGCACTCCCAAACTGACCCCGCACTCCCAAACTGACCCCGCACTCCCAAACTGACCCCGCACTCCCAAACTGACCCCGCACTCCCAAACTGACCCTGCACTCCCAAACTGACCCTGCACTCCCAAACTGACCCTGCACTCCCAAACTGATCCAAAACTCCCAAACTGACCAAATACTCCCAAACTGACCCAGCACTCCCAAACTGACCCCGCACTCCCAAACTGACCCCGCACTCCCAAACTGACCCCGCACTCCCAAACTGACCCAAAACTCCCAAACTGACCCTGCAATCCCAAACTGACCGTGCACTCCCAAACTGACCCCTCACTCCCAAACTGACCCCGCACTCTCAAACTGACCCCGCGCTCCCAAACTGACCCCGCACTCCCAAACTGACCCTGCACTCCCAAATTGACCCAGCACTCCAAATCTGACCCCTCACTCCCAAACTGACCCTGCACTCCCAAACTGACCGTGCACTCCCAAACTGACCCCTCACTCCCAAACTGACCCCGCGCTCCCAAACTGACCCCGCACTCTCAAACTGACACCGCGCTCCCAAACTGACCCCGCGCTCCCAAACTGACCCTGCACTCCCAAATTGACCCAGCACTCCCAAACTGACCCAAAACTCCCAAATTGACCCTGCAATCCAAAACTGACCGTGCACTCCCAAACTGACCCCTCACTCCCAAACTAACCCAGCACTCCCAAATTGACCCTGCACTCCCAAACTGACCCCGCACTCCCAAACTGACCCAACACTCCCAAACTGACCCCGCACTCCCAAACTATCCCAGCACTCCCAAACTGACCCCGCACTCCCATACTGACCCCTCACTCCAAAACTGACCCCGCACTACCAAACTGACCCCGCACTCACAAACTGACCCCGCACTCCCAAACTGACCCCGCACTCCCAAACTGACCCAACACTCCCAAACTGACCCCGCACTCCCAAACTGACCCCACACTCCCAAAGTGACCCCGCACTCCCAAAGTGACCCCGCACTCCCAAACTGACCCTGCACTCCCAAACTGACCCGTCACTCCCAAACTGACCCAACACTCCCAAACTGGCCAAACACTCCCAAACTGACACAACACTCCCAAATTGACCCACACTCCCAAACTGACACAACACTCCGAAACTGACCCAACACTCCCAAACTTTACCAGCACTCCCAAACTGACCCCGCACTCCCAAACTGACCCCACATTCCCAAACTGAACCAACACTTCCAAACTGATCCAAAACTCCCAAACTGACCAAATACTCCCAAACTGACTCCGCACTCCCAAACTGACCCCGCACTCCCAAACTGACCCCGCACTCCCAAACTGACCCCGCACTCCCAAACTGACCCCGCACTCCCAAACTGACCCCGCACTCCCAAACTGACCCAACACTCCCAAACTGACCCAACACTCCCAAGCTGACCCCGCACTCCCAAACTGACCCCGCACTCCCAAACTGACCCCGCACTCCCAAACTGACCCCGCACTCCCAAACTGACCCAGCACTCCCAAACTGACCCAACACTTTCAAACTGACCCCGCACTCCCAAACTGACTCAGCACTCCTAAA
This sequence comes from Heptranchias perlo, assembly GCF_035084215.1. NCBI lineage: Eukaryota > Metazoa > Chordata > Chondrichthyes > Hexanchiformes > Hexanchidae > Heptranchias > Heptranchias perlo. Next base: position 77,268 of record NW_027139406.1, read on the forward strand.
CTGACCCAACACTTTCAAACTGACCCCGCACTCCAAAACTGATCCAACACTCCCAAACTAACCCCGCACTCCCAAACTGACCCAGCACTCCTAAACTGACCCAACACTCCCAAACTGACGCAGCACTCCCAAACTGACCCAATACTCCCAAACTGACCCAACACTCCCAAACTGACCCAACACTCCCAAACTGACCCTCCACTCCCAAACTGACCCAAGACTCCCAAACTGACCCAGCACTCCCAAACTGACCCAGCACTCCCAAACTGACCCCGCACTCCCAAACTGACCCCGCACTCCCAAACTGACCCAACACTCCCAAACTGACCCCGCACTCCCAAACTGACCCCGCACTCCCAAACTGACCCCGCACTCCCAAACTGACCCAACACTCCCAAACTGACCCCGCACTCCCAAACTGACCCCGCACTCCCAAACTGACCCAGCACTCCCAAACTGACCCAACGCTCACAAACTGACCCAACACTCCCAAACTGACCCAGCACTCCCAAACTGACCCAACAATCTCAAACTGACCTCGCACTCCCAAACTGACCCAGCACTCCCAAACTGACCCCACACTCCCAAACTGACCCGGCCCTCCCAACCTGACCCTGCATTCCCAAACTGACCCAACAGTCTCATACTGACCCAGCACTCCCAAACTGACCCAGCACTCCCAAACTGACCCAACAATCTCAAACTGACCTCGCACTCCCAAACTGACCCAGCACTCCCAAACTGACCCAGCACTCCCAAACTGACCCCGCACTCCCAAACTGACCCGGCCCTCCCAACCTGACCCTGCATTCCCAAACTGACCCAACAGTCTCATACTGACCCAGCACTCCCAAACTGACCCAGCACTCCCAAACTGACCCAACAATCTCAAACTGACCTCGCACTCCCAAACTGACCCAGCACTCCCAAACTGACCCAGCACTCCCAAACTGACCCCGCACTCCCAAACTGACCCGGCCCTCCCAACCTGACCCTGCATTCCCAAACTGACCCAACACTCCCAAACTGACCCCGCACTCCCAAACTGACCCCGCACTCTCAAACTGACCCTGCACTCTCAAACTGACCCCGCACTCCCATAGTGACCCTGCACTCCCAAACTGAACCTGCACTCCCAAAGTGACCCGGCACTCCCAACCTGACTCTGCACTCCCAAACTGACCCAGCTCTCCCAAACTGACCCCGCACTCCCAAACTGACCCGGCACTCCTAAACTGACCCAATACTCCCAAACTGACCCAGCACTCCCAAACTGACCCAATACTCCCAAACTGACCCAACACTCCCAAACTGACCCAACACTCCCAACTGAACAAACACTCCCAAACTGACCCCACGGTCTCATAATGACCCTGCACTCCCAAACTGACCCAGCACTCCGAAACTGACCAAGAACACCCAAACTGACCCCGCACTCCAATACAGACCCAACACTCCAAAACTGACCCCGCACTACCAAACTGACCCAACACTCCCAAACTGACCCCGCACTCCCAAACTGACCCCGCACTCCCAAACTGACCCCGCACTCCCAAACTGACCCAACACTCCCAAACTGACCCCGCACTCCCAAACTGACCCAACACTCCCAAACTGACCCCGCACTCCCAAACTGACCCCGCACTCCCAAACTGACCCCGCACTCCCAAACTGACCCAGCACTCCCAAACTGACCCCGCACTCCCAAACTGACCCAACACTCACAAACTGACCCAACACTCCCAAACTGACCCAGCACTCCCAAACTGACCCAACAATCTCAAACTGACCCAACAATCTCAAACTGACCTCGCACTCCCAAACTGATCCAGCACTCCCAAACTGACCCAGCACTCCCAAACTGACCCCGCACTCCCAAACTGACCCGGCCCTCCCAACCTGACCCTGCACTCCCAAACTGACCCAACAGTCTCATACTGACCCAGCACTCCCAAACTGACCCTGCACTCCCGAACTGACCCAACAGTCTCATACTGACCCTCCACTCCCAAACTGACCCAGCACTCCCAAACTGACCCCGCACTCCCAAACTGACCCCGAACTCTCAAACTGACCCTGCACTCTCAAACTGCCCCCGCACTCCCATTCTGACCCTGCACTCCCAAACTGAACCTGCACTCCCAAAGTGACCCAGCACTCCCAAACTGACCCCGCACTCCCAAACTGACCCAACACTCCCAAACTGACCCAACACTCCCAAACTGTCCCAACACTCCCGAACTGTCCCAACACTCCCAAACTGTCCCAACACTCCCGAACTGTCCCAACACTCCCGAACTGACCCAACACTCCCAAACTGACCCCGCACTCCTAAACTGACCCCGCACTCCCAAACTGACCCCGCACTCCCAAACTGTCCCAACACTCCCAAACTGACCCAGCACTCCAAAACTGACCCCGCACTCCAAAACTGACCCAACACTCCCAAACTAACCCCGCACTCCCAAACTGACCCAGCACTCCTAAACTGACCCAGCACTCCCAAACTGACCCAACACTCCCAAACTGACCCAACACTCCCAAACTGACCCAATACTCCCAAACTGACCCAGCACTCCAAAACTGACCCCGCACTCCAAAACTGACCCAACACTCCCAAACTAACCCCGCACTCCCAAACTGACCCAGCACTCCTAAACTGACCCAGCACTCCTAAACTGACCCAATACTCCCAAACTGACCCAGCACTCCCAAACTGACCCAATACTTCCAAACTGACCCAACACTCCCAAACTGACCCAATACTCCCAAACTGACCCCGCACTCCAATACTGACCCCGCACTCCCAAACTGACCCCGCACTCCCAAACTAACCCAACACTCCCAAACTGATCCAAAACTTCCAAACTGACCAAATACTCCCAAACTGACCCAGCACTCCCAAACTGACCCAACACTCCCAAACTGATCCAAAACACCCAAACTGACCACGCACTCCCAAACTGACCCAACACTCCCAAACTGACCCAACACTCCCAAACTGACCCAACACTCCCAAACTGACCAAACACTCCCAACCTGACCCCGCACTCCCAAACTGACCAAACACTCCCAAACTCACCCTGCACTCCCAAACTGACCCTCCACTCCCAAACTGACCCCGCACTCCAAAACTGACCCCGCACTCTCAAACTGACCCTGCACTCCCAAACAGAACCCGCACTCCCAAACTGACCCTGCACTCCCAAACTGACCCAACACTCCCAAACTGACCCCGCACTCCCAAACTGACCCCACACTCCCAAACTGACCCCGCACTCCCAAACTGACCCCGCACTCCCAAACTGAACCCAAACTCCAAAACTGACCCTGCACTCCCAAACTGACCCCGCACTCCCAAACTGACCCAGCACTCCCAAACTGACCCCGCACTCCCAAACTGACCCAGCACTCCCAAACTGACCCCGCACTCCCAAACTGACCCCGCACTCCCAAACTGACCCCGCACTCCCAAACTGACCCCGCACTCCCAAACTGACCCCGCACTTTCAAACTGACCCTGCACTCCCAAACTGACCCGGCACTCCCAAACTGACCCCACACTCATAATCTAACCCCGCACTCCCAAACTGACCCCGCACTTTCAAACTGACCCTGCACTCTCAAACTGACCCCGCACTCCCAAACTGACCCCGCACTCTCAAACTGACCCTTCACTCCAAAACTGACCATACACTCTCAAACTGACCCAACACTCCCAAACTGACCCAGCACTCCCAAACTGACCCGACACTCCCAAACTGACCCCGCACTCTCAAACTGACCCTGCACTCCCAAACTGACCCAACATTCCCAAATTGACCCCGCACTCACATACTGACCCTGCAGTCGCAAACTGACCCTGCACTCCCAAACTGACCCGGCACTCCCAAACTGACCCCGCACTCCCAAACTGACCCCGCACTCCCAAACTGACCCCGCACTCCCAAACTGACCCAACACTCCCAAACTGACCCAACACTCTCAACCTGACCCAGCACTCCCAAACTGACCCGGCACTCCCAAACTGACCCCGCACTCCCAACCTGACCCAGCACTCCCAAACTGACCCCGCACTCCCAAACTGACCCCGCACTCCCAAACTGACCCCGCACTCCCAAACTGACCCCGCACTCCCAAACTGACCCCGCACTCCCAAACTGACCCCGCACTCCCAAACTGACCCCGCACTCCCAACCTGACCCCGCACTCCCAACCTGACCCCGCACTCCCAAACTGACCCAGCACTCCCAAACTGACCCCGCACTCCCAAACTGACCCTGCACTCCCAAATTGACCCAGCACTCCCAAACTGACCCAAAACTCCCAAACTGACCCTGCAATACAAAACTGACCGTGCACTCCCAAACTGACCCCTCACTCCCAAACTAACCCAGCACTCCCAAATTGACCCTGCACTCCCAAACTGACCCTGCACTCCCAAACTGACCCAACACTCCCAAACTGACCCCGCACTCCCAAACTATCCCAGCACTCCCAAACTGACCCCGCACTCCCATACTGACCCCTCACTCCAAAACTGACCCCGCACTACCAAACTGACCCCGCACTCCCAAACTGACCCCGCACTCCCAAACTGACCCCGCACTCCCAAACTGACCCAACACTCCCAAACTGACCCCGCACTCCCAAACTGACCCTTCACTCCAAAACTGACCATACACTCTCAAACTGACCCAACACTCCCAAACTGACCCAGCACTCCCAAACTGACCCGACACTCCCAAACTGACCCCGCACTCTCAAACTGACCCTGCACTCCCAAACTGACCCAACATTCCCAAATTGACCCCGCACTCACATACTGACCCTGCAGTCGCAAACTGACCCTGCACTCCCAAACTGACCCGGCACTCCCAAACTGACCCCGCACTCCCAAACTGACCCCGCACTCCCAAACTGACCCCGCACTCCCAAACTGACCCAACACTCCCAAACTGACCCAACACTCTCAACCTGACCCAGCACTCCCAAACTGACCCGGCACTCCCAAACTGACCCCGCACTCCCAACCTGACCCAGCACTCCCAAACTGACCCCGCACTCCCAAACTGACCCCGCACTCCCAAACTGACCCCGCACTCCCAAACTGACCCCGCACTCCCAAACTGACCCCGCACTCCCAAACTGACCCCGCACTCCCAAACTGACCCCGCACTCCCAACCTGACCCCGCACTCCCAACCTGACCCCGCACTCCCAAACTGACCCAGCACTCCCAAACTGACCCCGCACTCCCAAACTGACCCTGCACTCCCAAATTGACCCAGCACTCCCAAACTGACCCAAAACTCCCAAACTGACCCTGCAATACAAAACTGACCGTGCACTCCCAAACTGACCCCTCACTCCCAAACTAACCCAGCACTCCCAAATTGACCCTGCACTCCCAAACTGACCCTGCACTCCCAAACTGACCCAACACTCCCAAACTGACCCCGCACTCCCAAACTATCCCAGCACTCCCAAACTGACCCCGCACTCCCATACTGACCCCTCACTCCAAAACTGACCCCGCACTACCAAACTGACCCCGCACTCCCAAACTGACCCCGCACTCCCAAACTGACCCCGCACTCCCAAACTGACCCAACACTCCCAAACTGACCCCGCACTCCCAAACTGACCCCACACTCCCAAACTGACCCTGCAATCCCAAACTGACCGTGCACTCCCAAACTGACCCCTCACTCCCAAACTGACCCCGCACTCTCAAACTGACCCCGCGCTCCCAAACTGACCCCGTACTCCCAAACTGACCCCGCACTCCCAAACTGACCCTGCACTCCCAAATTGACCCAGCACTCCAAATCTGACCCCTCACTCCCAAACTGACCCTGCACTCCCAAACTGACCGTGCACTCCCAAACTGACCCCTCACTCCCAAACTGACCCCGCGCTCCCAAACTGACCCCGCGCTCTCAAACTGACACCGCGCTCCCAAACTGACCCCGCGCTCCCATACTGACCCTGCACTCCCAAATTGACCCAGCACTCCCAAACTGACCCAAAACTCCCAAACTGACCCTGCAATCCAAAACTGACCGTGCACTCCCAAACTGACCCCTCACTCCCAAACTAACCCAGCACTCCCAAATTGACCCTGCACTCCCAAACTGACCCTGCACTCCCAAACTGACCCAACACTCCCAAACTGACCCCGCACTCCCAAACTATCCCAGCACTCCCAAACTGACCCCGCACTCCCATACTGACCTCTCACTCCAAAACTGACCCCGCACTACCAAACTGACCCCGCACTCCCAAACTGACCCCGCACTCCCAAACTGACCCCGCACTCCCAAACTGACCCAACACTCCCAAACTGACCCCGCACTCCCAAACTGACCCCACACTCCCAAACTGACCCTGCAATCCCAAACTGACCGTGCACTCCCAAACTGACCCCTCACTCCCAAACTGACCCCGCACTCTCAAACTGACCCTGCGCTCCCAAACTGACCCCGCACTCCCAAACTGACCCCGCACTCCCAAACTGACCCTGCACTCCCAAATTGACCCAGCACTCCAAATCTGACCCGTCACTCCCAAACTGACCCTGCACTCCCAAACTGACCGTGCACTCCCAAACTGACCCCTCACTCCCAAACTGACCCCGCGCTCCCAAACTGACCCCGCGCTCTCAAACTGACACCGCGCTCCCAAACTGACCCCGCGCTCCCAAACTGACCCTGCACTCCCAAATTGACCCAGCACTCCCAAACTGACCCAAAACTCCCAAACTGACCCTGCAATCCAAAACTGACACAGCACTCCCAAACTGACCCCTCACTCCCAAACTAACCCAGCACTCCCAAATTGACCCTGCACTCCCAAACTGACCCTGCACTCCCAAACTGACCCAACACTCCCAAACTGACCCCGCACTCCCAAACTATCCCAGCACTCCCAAACTGACCCCGCACTCCCATACTGACCCCTCACTCCAAAACTGACCCCGCACTACCAAACTGACCCCGCACTCCCAAACTGACCCCGCACTCCCAAACTGACCCCGCACTCCCAAACTGACCCAACACTCCCAAACTGACCCCGCACTCCCAAACTGACCCCACACTCCCAAACTGACCCCGCACTCCCAAACTGACCCCGCACTCCCAAACTGACCCTGCACTCCCAAACTGACCCGTCACTCCCAAACTGACCCAGCACTCCCAAACTGGCCAAACACTCCCAAACTGACACAACACTCCCAAATTGACCCACACTCCCAAACTGACACAACACTCCGAAACTGACCCAACACTCCCAAACTTTACCAGCACTCCCAAACTGACCCCGCACTCCCAAACTGACCCCACATTCCCAAACTGAACCAACACTTCCAAACTGTTCCAAAACTCCCAAACTGACCAAATACTCCCAAACTGACTCCGCACTCCCAAACTGACCCAACACTCCCAAACTGACCCCGCACTCCCAAACTGACCCCGCACTCCCAAACTGACCCCGCACTCCCAAACTGACCCAACACTCCCAAACTGACCCAACACTCCCAAACTGACCCCGCACTCCCAAACTGACCCCGCACTCCCAAACTGACCCCGCACTCCCAAACTGACCCAGCACTCCCAAACTGACCCAACACTTTCAAACTGACCCCGCACTCCCAAACTGACCCAGCACTCCCAAACTGACCCAACACTTTCAAACTGACCCCGCACTCCAAAACTGATCCAACACTCCCAAACTAACCCCGCACTCCCAAACTGACCCAGCACTCCTAAACTGACCCAACACTCCCAAACTGACGCAGCACTCCCAAACTGACCCAATACTCCCAAACTGACCCAACACTCCCAAACTGACCCAACACTCCCAAACTGACCCTCCACTCCCAAACTGACCCAACACTCCCAAACTGACCCAGCACTCCCAAACTGACCCAGCACTCCCAAACTGACCCCGCACTCCCAAACTGACCCCGCACTCCCAAACTGACCCAACACTCCCAAACTGACCCAGCACTCCCAAACTGACCCCGCACTCCCAAACTGACCCCGCACTCCCAAACTGACCCAACACTCCCAAACTGACCCCGCACTCCCAAACTGACCCCGCACTCCCAAACTGACCCAGCACTCCCAAACTGACCCAACGCTCACAAACTGACCCAACACTCCCAAACTGACCCAACAATCTCAAACTGACCTCGCACTCCCAAACTGACCCAGCACTCCCAAACTGACCCCGCACTCCCAAACTGACCCGGCCCTCCCAACCTGACCCTGCATTCCCAAACTGACCCAACAGTCTCATACTGACCCAGCACTCCCAAACTGACCCAGCACTCCCAAACTGACCCAACAATCTCAAACTGACCTCGCACTCCCAAACTGACCCAGCACTCCCAAACTGACCCAGCACTCCCAAACTGACCCCGCACTCCCAAACTGACCCAGCCCTCCCAACCTGACCCTGCATTCCCAAACTGACCCAACAGTCTCATACTGACCCAGCACTCCCAAACTGACCCAGCACTCCCAAACTGACCCAACAATCTCAAACTGACCTCGCACTCCCAAACTGACCCAGCACTCCCAAACTGACCCAGCACTCCCAAACTGACCCCGCACTCCCAAACTGACCCGGCCCTCCCAACCTGACCCTGCATTCCCAAACTGACCCAACACTCCCAAACTGACCCCGCACTCCCAAACTGACCCCGCACTCTCAAACTGACCCTGCACTCTCAAACTGACCCCGCACTCCCATAGTGACCCTGCACTCCCAAACTGAACCTGCACTCCCAAAGTGACCCGGCACTCCCAACCTGACTCTGCACTCCCAAACTGACCCAGCTCTCCCAAACTGACCCCGCACTCCCAAACTGACCCGGCACTCCTAAACTGACCCAATACTCCCAAACTGACCCAGCACTCCCAAACTGACCCAATACTCCCAAACTGACCCAACACTCCCAAACTGACCCAACACTCCCAACTGAACAAACACTCCCAAACTGACCCCACGGTCTCATAATGACCCTGCACTCCCAAACTGACCCAGCACTCCGAAACTGACCAAGAACACCCAAACTGACCCCGCACTCCAATACAGACCCAACACTCCAAAACTGACCCCGCACTCCCAAACTGACCCAACACTCCCAAACTGACCCCGCACTCCCAAACTGACCCCGCACTCCCAAACTGACCCCGCACTCCCAAACTGACCCAACACTCCCAAACTGACCCCGCACTCCCAAACTGACCCAACACTCCCAAACTGACCCCGCACTCCCAAACTGACCCCGCACTCCCAAACTGACCCCGCACTCCCAAACTGACCCAGCACTCCCAAACTGACCCCGCACTCCCAAACTGACCCAACACTCACAAACTGACCCAACACTCCCAAACTGACCCAGCACTCCCAAACTGACCCAACAATCTCAAACTGACCCAACAATCTCAAACTGACCTCGCACTCCCAACTGAACAAACACTCCCAAACTGACCCCACGGTCTCATAATGACCCTGCACTCCCAAACTGACCCAGCACTCCGAAACTGACCAAGAACACCCAAACTGACCCCGCACTCCAATACAGACCCAACACTCCAAAACTGACCCCGCACTCCCAAACTGACCCAACACTCCCAAACTGACCCCGCACTCCCAAACTGACCCCGCACTCCCAAACTGACCCCGCACTCCCAAACTGACCCAACACTCCCAAACTGACCCCGCACTCCCAAACTGACCCAACACTCCCAAACTGACCCCGCACTCCCAAACTGACCCCGCACTCCCAAACTGACCCCGCACTCCCAAACTGACCCAGCACTCCCAAACTGACCCCGCACTCCCAAACTGACCCAACACTCACAAACTGACCCAACACTCCCAAACTGACCCAGCACTCCCAAACTGACCCAACAATCTCAAACTGACCCAACAATCTCAAACTGACCTCGCACTCCCAAACTGATCCAGCACTCCCAAACTGACCCAGCACTCCCAAACTGACCCCGCACTCCCAAACTGACCCGGCCCTCCCAACCTGACCCTGCACTCCCAAACTGACCCAACAGTCTCATACTGACCCAGCACTCCCAAACTGACCCTGCACTCCCGAACTGACCCAACAGTCTCATACTGACCCTCCACTCCCAAACTGACCCAGCACTCCCAAACTGACCCCGCACTCCCAAACTGACCCCGAACTCTCAAACTGACCCTGCACTCTCAAACTGCCCCCGCACTCCCATTCTGACCCCGCACTCCCAAACTGACCCAACACTCCCAAACTGACCCAACACTCCCAAACTGTCCCAACACTCCCGAACTGTCCCAACACTCCCAAACTGTCCCAACACTCCCGAACTGTCCCAACACTCCCGAACTGACCCAACACTCCCAAACTGACCCCGCACTCCTAAACTGACCCCGCACTCCCAAACTGACCCCGCACTCCCAAACTGTCCCAACACTCCCAAACTGACCCAGCACTCCAAAACTGACCCCGCACTCCAAAACTGACCCAACACTCCCAAACTAACCCCGCACTCCCAAACTGACCCAGCACTCCTAAACTGACCCAGCACTCCCAAACTGACCCAACACTCCCAAACTGACCCAACACTCCCAAACTGACCCAATACTCCCAAACTGAGCCAGCACTCCAAAACTGACCCCGCACTCCAAAACTGACCCAACACTCCCAAACTAACCCCGCACTCCCAAACTGACCCAGCACTCCTAAACTGACCCAGCACTCCTAAACTGACCCAATACTCCCAAACTGACCCAGCACTCCCAAACTGACCCAATACTTCCAAACTGACCCAACACTCCCAAACTGACCCAATACTCCCAAACTGACCCCGCACTCCAATACTGACCCCGCACTCCCAAACTGACCCCGCACTCCCAAACTAACCCAACACTCCCAAACTGATCCAAAACTTCCAAACTGACCAAATACTCCCAAACTGACCCAGCACTCCCAAACTGACCCAACACTCCCAAACTGATCCAAAACACCCAAACTGACCACGCACTCCCAAACTGACCCAACACTCCCAAACTGACCCAACACTCCCAAACTGACCCAACACTCCCAAACTGACCAAACACTCCCAACCTGACCCCGCACTCCCAAACTGACCAAACACTCCCAAACTCACCCTGCACTCCCAAACTGACCCTCCACTCCCAAACTGACCCCGCACTCCAAAACTGACCCCGCACTCTCAAACTGACCCTGCACTCCCAAACAGAACCCGCACTCCCAAACTGACCCTGCACTCCCAAACTGACCCAACACTCCCAAACTGACCCCGCACTCCCAAACTGACCCCACACTCCCAAACTGACCCCGCACTCCCAAACTGACCCCGCACTCCCAAACTGAACCCAAACTCCCAAACTGACCCTGCACTCCCGAACTGACCCTGCACTCCCAAACTGACCCCGCACTCCCAAACTGAACCCACACTCCCAAACTGACCCTGCACTCCCGAACTGACCCTGCACTCCCAAACTGACCCAACAGTCTCATACTGACCCTCCACTCCCAAACTGACCAAGAACTCCCAAGCTGACCCAGCACTCCCAAACTGACCCTGCACTCCCGAACTGACCCTCCACTCCCAAACTGACCCCGCACTCCAAAACTGACCCTGCACTCCCAAACTGACCCCGCACTCCCAAACTGACCCAGCACTCCCAAACTGACCCCGCACTCCCAAACTGACCCAGCACTCCCAAACTGACCCCGCACTCCCAAACTGACCCCGCACTCCCAAACTGACCCCGCACTCCCAAACTGACCCCGCACTTTCAAACTGACCCTGCACTCCCAAACTGACCCGGCACTCCCAAACTGACCCCGCACTCATAATCTAACCCCGCACTCCCAAACTGACCCCGCACTTTCAAACTGACCCTGCACTCTCAAACTGACCCCGCACTCCCAAACTGACCCCGCACTCTCAAACTGACCCTTCACTCCAAAACTGACCATACACTCTCAAACTGACCCAACACTCCCAAACTGACCCAGCACTCCCAAACTGACCCGACACTCCCAAACTGACCCCGCACTCCCAAACTGACCCCGCACTCTCAAACTGTCCCTGCACTCCCAAACTGACCCAACATTCCCAAATTGACCCCGCACTCACATACTGACCCTGCAGTCGCAAACTGACCCTGCACTCCCAAACTGACCCGGCACTCCCAAACTGACCCCGCACTCCCAAACTGACCCCGCACTCCCAAACTGACCCCGCACTCCCAAACTGACCCCGCACTCCCAAACTGACCCAACACTCCCAAACTGACCCAACACTCTCAACCTGACCCAACACTCCCAAACTGACCCGGCACTCCCAAACTGACCCCGCACTCCCAACCTGACCCAGCACTCCCAAACTGACCCCGCACTCCCAAACTGACCCCGCACTCCCAAACTGACCCCGCACTCCCAAACTGACCCCGCACTCCCAAACTGACCCCGCACTCCCAAACTGACCCCGCACTCCCAACCTGACCCCGCACTCCCAACCTGACCCCGCACTCCCAAACTGACCCAGCACTCCCAAACTGACCCCGCACTCCCAAACTGACCCCGCAATCCCAACCTGACCCCGCACTCCCAAACTGACCCAGCACTCCCAAACTGACCCCGCACTCCCAAACTGACCCCGCACTCCCAAACTGACCCCGCACTCCCAAACTGACCCGGCACTCCCAACCTGACCCTGCACTCCCAAACTGACCCAACACTCCCAAACTGACCCAACACTCCCAAACTGACCCAGCACTCCCAAACTGACCCAACACTCCCAAACTGACCCGGCACTCCCAAACTGACCCGGCACTCCCAAACTGACCCAACACTCCCAAACTGACCCAACACTCCCAAACTGACCCAGCACTCCCAAACTGACCCAACACTCCCAAACTGACCCGGCACTCCCAAACTGACCCGGCACTCCCAACCTGACCCTGCACTCCCAAACTGACCCGGCACTCCCAACCTGACCCTGCACTCCCAAACTGTCCCAACACTCCCAAACTGAACCTGCACTCCCAAACTGACCCAACACTCCCAAACTGACCCCGCACTCCCAAACTGAACCTGCACTCCCAAACTGACCCTGCACTCCCAAACTGACCCAACACGCCCAAACTGACCCAACACGCCCAAACTGACCCAACACTCCCAAACTGAACCCGCACTCCCAAACTGACCCGCACTCACAAACTGACCCAGCACTCCCAAACTGACCAAGCACTCCCATCTGACCCCACACTCCCAAACTGACCCAAACTGACCAAACACTCCCAAACTGACCAAACACTCCCAAACTGACCCAATACTCCCAAACTGACCCCGCACTCCAATACTGACCCCGCACTCCCAAACTGACCCCGCACTCCCAAACTGACCCCGCACTCCCAAACTGACCCCGCACTCCCAAACTGACCCCGCACTCCCAAACTGACCCCGCACTCCCAAACTGACCCCGCACTCCCAAACTGACCCCGCACTCCCAACCTGATCCCGCACTCCCAAACTGACCCAACACTCCCAAACTGACCCCGCACTCCCAACCTGACCCCGCACTCCCAAACTGACACAACACTCCCGAACTGACCCAGCACTCCCAACCTGACCCCGCACTCCCAAACTGACACAACACTCCCGAACTGACCCAGCACTCCCAACCTGACCCCGCACTCCCAAACTGACACAACACTCCCGAACTGACCCAGCACTCCCAAACTGACCCCGCACTCCCAAACTGACCCTGCACTCCCGAACTGACCCTGCACTCCCAAACTGACCCAACACTCCGAAACTGAACCCGCACTCCCAAACTGACCCCGCACTCCCAAACTGACCCTGCACTCCCAAACAGAACCTGCACTCCCAAACTGACCCTGCACTCCAAAACTGACCCTGCACTCCCAAACTGAACCAGCACTCCCAAACAGAACCCGCACTCCCAAACTGACCCTGCACTCCCAAACTGACCCAACACTCCCAAACTGACCCAGCACTCCCAAACAGAACCCGCACTCCCAAACTGACCCTGCACTCCCAAACTGACCCAACACTCCCAAACTGACCCCGCACTCCCAAACTGACCCTGCACTCCCAAACTGACCCAATACTCCCAAACTGACCCAACATTCCCAAACTGACCCAACACTCCCAAACTGACCAAACACTCCCAAACTGACCAAACACTCCCAAACTGACCCCGCACTCCCAAACTGACCCAGCACTCCCAAACAAAACCCGCACTCCCAAACTGACCCTGCACTCCCAAACTGACCCAACACTCCCAAACTGACCCAACACTCCCAAACTGATCCAGCACTCCCAAACTGATCCCGCACTCCCAAACTGACCCAACACTCCCAAACTGACCCAACACTCCCAAACTGACCCAACACTCCCAAACTGACCCCGCACTCCCAAACTGACCCAACACTCCCAAACTGACCCCGCATTCCCAAACTGATCCCGCACTCCCAAACTGACCCCACATTCCCAAACTGACCCTGCACTCCCAAACTGACCCAATACTCCCAAACTGACGCAACATTCCCAAACTGACCCAACACTCCCAAACTGACCCCGCACTCCCAAACTGACCCAAAACTCCCAAACTGACCCCGCACTCCCAAACTGATCCCGCACTCCCAAACTGACCCCACATTCCCAAACTGACCCAGCACTTCCAAACTGACCCAACACTCCCAAACTGACCAAACACTCCCAAACTGACCAAACACTCCCAAACTGACCCGGCACTCCCAAACTGACCCCGCACTCCCAAACTGACCCGGCACGCCCAAACTGACCCGGCACTACCAAACTGACCCAACACTCCCAAACTGACCCGGCACTACCAAACTGACCCAACACTCCCAAACTGACCCAACACTCCCAAACTGATCCTGCACTCCCAAACTGATCCTGCACTCCCAAACTGACCCCGCACTCCCAAACTGATCCAACACTCCCAAACTGACCCAACACTCCCAAACTGACCCTGCACTCCCAAACTGACCCCGCACTCCCAAACTGACCCAACACTCCCAAAATGACCCAACACTCCCAAATGACCCATCAATACCAAACTGACCCATCACTCCCAAACTGACCCCACACTCCCAAGCTGAACCCGCACTCCCAAACTGACCCGGCACTCCCAAACTGACCCGGCACTCCCAAACTGACCCCACACTCCCAAACTGACCCCGCACTCCCAAACTGACCCCACACTCCCAAACTGACCCCGCACTCCCAAACTGACCCCGCACTCCCAAACTGACCCCGCTCTCCCAAACTGACACCGCATTCCCAAACTGACCCCACACTCCCAAGCTGAACCCGCACTCCCAAACTGACCAAACACTCCCAAACTGACCCCGCAGTCCCAAACTGACCCAGCACTCCCAAACAAAACCCGCACTCCCAAACTGACCCTGCACTCCCAAACTGACCCAACACTCCCAAACTGACCCCACACTCCCAAACTGACCCCGCACTCCCAAACTGACCCAACACTCCCAAACTGACCCCGCACTCCCAAACTGATCCCGCACTCCCAAACTGACCCCACATTCCCAAACTGACCCTGCACTCCCAAACTGACCCAATACTCCCAAACTGACGCAACATTCCCAAACTGACCCAACACTCCCAAACTGACCCCGCACTCCCAAACTGACCCAACACTCCCAAACTGACCCCGCACTCCCAAACTGATCCCGCACTCCCAAACTGACCCAGCAGTTCCAAACTGACCCAACACTCCCAAACTGACCAAACGCTCCCAAACTGACCAAACACTCCCAAACTGAACAAACACTCCCAAACTGACCCGGCACTCCCAAACTGACCCCGCACTCCCAAACTGACCCGGCACGCCCAAACTGACCCGGCACTACCAAACTGACCCAACACTCCCAAACTGACCCGGCACTATCAAGCTGACCCAACACTCCCAAACTGACCCAACACTCCCAAACTGATCCTGCACTCCCAAACTGACCCCGCACTCCCAAACTGATCCAACACTCCCAAACTGACCCAACACTCCCAAACTGACCCTGCACTCCCAAACTGACCCCGCACTCCCAAACTGACACCGCATTCCCAAACTGACCCCACACTCCCAAGCTGAACCCGCACTCCCAAACTGACCCGGCACTCCCAAACTGACCCGGCACTCCCAAACTGACCCGGCACTCCCAAACTGACCCCGCACTCCCAAACTGACCCAGCACTCCCAAACTGACCCAGCACTCCCAAACTGACCCTGCACTCCCATACTGACCCAACACTCACAAACTGACCAAACACTCCCAATCTGACCAAACAGTCCCAAACTGACCCGACACTCCCAAACTGACCCAGCACTCCCAAACTGACCCGGCACTCCCAAACTGACCCCGCACTCCCAAACTGACCAAGGACTCCCAAACTGACCCGGCACTCCCAAACTGACCCCGCACTCCCAAACTGACCCCACACTCGCAAACTGACCCAACACTCCCAAACTGACCCCACACTCCCAAACTGACCCAGCACTCCCAAACTGACCCCGCACTCCCAAACTGACCCAACACTCCCAAACTGACCCCGCACTCCCAAACTGATCCAGCACTCCCAAACTGACCCCACATTCCCAAACTGACCCAACACTCCCAAACTGACCAAATATTCCCAAACTGACCCAACACTCCCAAACTGACCCAGCACTCCCAAACTGACCCAACACTCCCAAACTGACCAAACACTCCCAAACTGACCAAACACTCCCAAACTGACCAAACACTCCCAAACTGACCAAACACTCCCAAACTGACCCCGCACTCCCAAGCTGACCCCGCACTCCCAAACTGACCCGGCACTCCCAAAGTGACCCAACACTCCCAAACTGACCCAACACTCCCAAACTGACCCAACACTCCCAAACTGACCAAACACTCCCAAACTGACCCAACACTCCCAAACTGACCAAACACTCCCAAACTGACCCAGCACTCCCAAACTGACCCAACACTCCCAAACTGACCCAACACTCCCAAACTGACCAAACACTCCCAAACTGACCCAGCACTGCCATACTGACCAAGAACTCCCAAAGTGACCCAACACTCCCAAACTGACCCAAAACTCCCAAACTGACCCAACACTCCCAAACTGACCCAACACTCCCAAACTGACCCAACACTCCCAAACTGACCCAACACTCCCAAACTGACCCAGCACTCCCAAACTGACCAAACACTCCCAAACTGACCAAACACTCCCAAACTGACCCCGCATTCCCAAACTGACCCCACACTCCCAAGCTGACCCCGCACTCCCAAACTGACCCGACACTCCCAAACTGACCCGGCACGACCAAACTGACCCAACACTCCCAAACTGACCCAACACTCCCAAACTGACCAAACACTCCCAAACTGACCCGACACTCCCAAACTGACCCCACACTCCCAAACTGACCCCACACTCACAAACTGACCCAACACTCCCAAACTGACCAAACAGTCCCAAACTGACCCGACACTCCCAAACTGACCCCACACTCGCAAACTGACCCAACACTCCCAAACTGACCCAACAGTCCCAAACTGACCCAACACTCCCAAACTGACCCCGCACTCCCAAACTGACCCCGCACTCCCAAACTGATCCCGCACTCCCAAAATGACCCCACATTCCCAAACTGACCCAACACTCCCAAACTGACCAAATACTCCCAAACTGACCCAACACTCCCAAACTGACCCCGCATTCCCAATCTGACCCCACACTCCCAAGCTGACCCCGCACTCCCAAACTGACCCGGCTCTCCCAAACTGACCTGGCACTACCAAACTGACCCAACACTCCCAAACTGACCCAGCACTGCCATACTATCCAAGAACTCCCAAAGTGACCCAACACTCCCAAACTGACCCAACACTCCCAAACTGACCCAACACTCCCAAACTGACCCAACACTCCCAAACTGACCCAGCACTCCCAAACTTACCCAACACTCCCAATCTGACCAAACACTCCCAAACTGAGCAAACACTCCCAAACTGACCAAACACTCCCAAACTGACCCCGCATTCCCAAGCTGACCCCACACTCCCAAGCTGACCCCGCACTCCCAAACTGACCCGGCTCTCCCAAACTGACCCGGCACTACCAAACTGACCCAACACTCCCAAACTGACCCAGCACTGCGATACTGTCCAAGAACTCCCAAAGTGACCCAACACTCCCAAACTGACCAAACGCTCCCAAACTGACCAAACACTCCCAAACTGAACAAACACTCCCAAACTGACCCGGCACTCCCAAACTGACCCCGCACTCCCAAACTGACCCGGCACGCCCAAACTGACCCGGCACTACCAAACTGACCCAACACTCCCAAACTGACCCGGCACTACCAAACTGACCCAACACTCCCAAACTGACCCAACACTCCCAAACTGATCCTGCACTCCCAAACTGACCCCGCACTCCCAAACTGATCCAACACTCCCAAACTGACCCAACACTCCCAAACTGACCCTGCACTCCCAAACTGACCCCGCACTCCCAAACTGACCCCGCACTCCCAAACTGACCCAACACTCCCAAACTGACCCAACACTCCCAAATGACCCATCAATACTAAACTGACCCATCACTCCCAAACTGACCCCACACTCCCAAGCTGAACCCGCACTCCCAAACTGACCCGGCACTCCCAAACTGACCCGGCACTCCCAAACTGACCCCGCACTCCCAAACTGACCCCGCACTCCCAAACTGACCCCACACTCCCAAACTGACCCCGCACTCCCAAACTGACCCCGCACTCCCAAACTGACACCGCATTCCCAAACTGACCCCACACTCCCAAGCTGAACCCGCACTCCCAAACTGACCCGGCACTCCCAAACTGACCCGGCACTCCCAAACTGACCCGGCACTCCCAAACTGACCCTGCACTCCCAAACTGACCCCGCACTCCCAAACTGACCCAACACTCCCAAACTGACCCAACACTCCCAAATGACCCATCAATACCAAATTGACCCATCACTCCCAAACTGACCCAACACTCCCAAGCTGAACCCGCACTCCCAAACTGACCCGGCACTCCCAAACTGACCCGGCACTCCCAAACTGACCCCGCACTCCCAAACTGACCCCGCACTCCCAAACTGACCCCGCACTCCCAAACTGACCCGGCACTCCCAAACTGACCCCGCACTCCCAAACTGACACCGCATTCCCAAACTGACCCCACACTCCCAAGCTGAACCCGCACTCCCAAACTGACCCGGCACTCCCAAACTGACCCGGCACTCCCAAACTGACCCGGCACTCCCAAACTGACCCCGCACTCCCAAACTGACCCCGCACTCCCAAACTGACCCAACACTCCCAAACTGACCAAACACTCCCAATCTGACCAAACAGTCCCAAACTGACCCGACACTCCCAAACTGACCCCACACTCGCAAACTGACCCAACACTCCCAAACTGACCCAGCACTCCCAAACTGACCCAGCACTCCCAAACTGACCCCGCACTCCCAAACTGACCCAACACTCCCAAACTGACCCCGCACTCCCAAACTGATCCAGCACTCCCAAACTGATCCAGCACTCCCAAACTGACCCCACATTCCCAAACTGACCCAACACTCCCAAACTGACCAAATATTCCCAAACTGACCCAACACTCCCAAACTGACCCAGCACTCCCAAACTGACCCAACACTCCCAAACTGACCAAACACTCCCAAACTGACCAAACACTCCCAAACTGACCAAACACTCCCAAACTGACCCCGCACTCCCAAACTGACCCGGCACTCCCAAACTGACCCGGCACTATCAAACTGACCCAACACTCCCAAACTGACCCAGCACTGCCATACTGACCAAGAACTCCCAAAGTGACCCAACACTCCCAAACTGACCCAACACTCCCAAACTGACCCAACACTCCCAAACTGACCCAGCACTACCAAACTGACACAACACTCCCAAACTGACCAAACACTCCCAAACTGACCAAACACTCCCAAACTGACCCCGCATTCCCAAACTGACCCCACACTCCCAAGCTGACCCCGCGCTCCCAAACTGACCCGACACTCCCAAACTGACCCGGCACGACCAAACTGACCCAACACTCCCAAACTGACCAAACACTCCCAAATTGACCAAACAGTCCCAAACTGACCCGACACTCCCAAACTGACCCCACACTCCCAAACTGACCCCACACTCACAAACTGACCCAACACTCCCAAACTGACCAAACAGTCCCAAACTGACCCGACACTCCCAAACTGACCCCACACTCGCAAACTGACCCAACACTCCCAAACTGACCCAACAGTCCCAAACTGACCCAACACTCCCAAACTGACCCCGCACTCCCAAACTGACCCCGCACTCCCAAACTGATCCCGCACTCCCAAAATGACCCCACATTCCCAAACTGACCCAACACTCCCAAACTGACCAAATACTCCCAAACTGACCCCGCATTCCCAATCTGACCCCGCATTCCCAATCTGACCCCACACTCCCAAACTGACCCGGCTCTCCCAAACTGACCCGGCTCTCCCAAACTGACCCGGCACTACCAAACTGACCCAACACTCCCAAACTGACCCAGCACTGCCATACTGTCCAAGAACTCCCAAAGTGACCCAACACTCCCAAAGTGACCCAACACTCCCAAACTGACCCAAAACTCCTTAACTGACCCCGCACTCCCAAACTGACCCCGCACTCCCAAACTGACCCAGCACTCCCAAACTGACCCAACACTCCCAAACTGACCCAACACTCCCATACTGACCCAACACTCCCAAACTGACCCAACACTCCCAAATGACCCATCAATACCAAACTGACCCATCACTCCCAAACTGACCCATCACTCCCAAACTGACCCATCACTCCCTAACTGACCCATCACTCCCAAACTGACCTATCACTCCCAAACTGACCCCGCACTCCCAAACTGACCCAACACTCCCAAACTGACCCAGCACTCCCAAACTGACCCAACACTCCCAAACTGACCAAACACTCCCAAACTGACCAAACACTCCCAAACTGACCAAACACTCCCAAACTGACCCCGCACTCCCAAACTGACCCGGCACTCCCAAACTGACCCGGCACTATCAAACTGACCCAACACTCCCAAACTGACCCAGCACTGCCATACTGACCAAGAACTCCCAAAGTGACCCAACACTCCCAAACTGACCCAACACTCCCAAACTGACCCAACACTCCCAAACTGACCCAGCACTCCCAAACTGACACAACACTCCCAAACTGACCAAACACTCCCAAACTGACCAAACACTCCCAAACTGACCCCGCATTCCCAAACTGACCCCACACTCCCAAGCTGACCCCGCGCTCCCAAACTGACCCGACACTCCCAAACTGACCCAGCACGACCAAACTGACCCAACACTCCCAAACTGACCAAACACTCCCAAATTGACCAAACAGTCCCAAACTGACCCGACACTCCCAAACTGACCCCACACTCCCAAACTGACCCCACACTCACAAACTGACCCAACACTCCCAAACTGACCAAACAGTCCCAAACTGACCCGACACTCCCAAACTGACCCCACACTCGCAAACTGACCCAACACTCCCAAACTGACCCAACAGTCCCAAACTGACCCAACACTCCCAAACTGACCCCGCACTCCCAAACTGACCCCGCACTCCCAAACTGATCCCGCACTCCCAAAATGACCCCACATTCCCAAACTGACCCAACACTCCCAAACTGACCAAATACTCCCAAACTGACCCCGCATTCCCAATCTGACCCCGCATTCCCAATCTGACCCCACACTCCCAAACTGACCCGGCTCTCCCAAACTGACCCGGCTCTCCCAAACTGACCCGGCACTACCAAACTGACCCAACACTCCCAAACTGACCCAGCACTTCCATACTGTCCAAGAACTCCCAAAGTGACCCAACACTCCCAAAGTGACCCAACACTCCCAAACTGACCCAAAACTCCTTAACTGACCCCGCACTCCCAAACTGACCCCGCACTCCCAAACTGACCCAGCACTCCCAAACTGACCCAACACTCCCAAACTGACCCAACACTCCCATACTGACCCAACACTCCCAAACTGACCCAACACTCCCAAATGACCCATCAATACCAAACTGACCCATCACTCCCAAACTGACCCATCACTCCCAAACTGACCCATCACTCCCTAACTGACCCATCACTCCCAAACTGACCTATCACTCCCAAACTGACCCCGCACTCCCAAACTGACCCAACACTCCCAAACTGACCCAGCACTCCCAAACTGGCCCAACACTCCCAAACTGACCCAGCACTCCCAAACTGACCCAGCACTCCCAAACTGGCCCAACACTCCCAAACTGACCCAGCACTCCCAAACTGACCCACACTCCCAAACTGACCCAGCACTCCCAAACTGGCCCAACACTCCCAAACTGACCCAGCACTCCCAAACTGACCCAGCACTCCCAAACTGACCCCGCATTCCCAAACTGACCCCGCCCTCCCAAACTGACCCAACACTCCCAACTGAACAAACACTCCCAAACTGGCCCCACAGTCTCATACTGACCCTGCACTCCAAAACTGACCCCGCACTCCCAAACTGAGGGTGCGAGGAGTCGAGGGGAGGGGAGGTGTTGGGAGGGGAAGGTAAGGCGAGAAGAGGGTGATGAGAGGGTGAGGGGAGGTGAGGTTGAGGGTGAGAGGAGGATGAGGTGAGGGGAGTGTGAGGGAAGGGAGGGTGCAGGAGGGGAGAAGGGGATGAGGGGAGGGGAGGCTGAGGGGCGGGGAGGGTGAGTGGAGCGGAGGGTGTAGGAAGGGGAAGGGAGAGGAGGGGAAGGTGAAGGGAGGGGAGTGAGAGGGGAGGGGAGAGGAGGGGAGGGTGAGGGGAAGGGAGTGTTGGGGAGGGGCGGGGAGTGGAGAGGAAGTTGAAGGGAGGGGAGAGTAGGGGAGGGTGAAGGGAAGGGATGGGAGGGGAGTGTGAAGGGAGGGGAGTGGAGGGGAGGTGAAAGGAGGGGAGGGGCGTGTGAGGAGAGGGGAATGGAGGGAAGGGTGAGGGGAGGGTGAGGGGAAAGGAGGGGAGGCTGAGGTGAGGCTGAGGGGAGGGGAGAGGAGGGAGAGTGGAGGGGACAGGAGTGGAGGGGAGGGGGAGGGGAGGGGAGGGGAGTGGAGGGGAATGTGAGGGGAGGGGTGGGGAGTGGAGTGGAGGTTGAAGGAAGGGGTGGGGAGAGGAGGGGAGGTTGAGGGGAGGGTGAGTGAAGAGATGGGGCGGGTGAGAGGGGGGGAGAGTGAGGGGAGGGGAGTGGAGGGGAGGTTGAGGGGAGAGGAGGGTTGGGTGAGAGGAGGGTGAGGGGAGGAGAGGGGAGGGGAGGGTTTCCCACTCTTGATCGTGATCCAGTAAATCAGCGAGACCCTGTGAAAGTGCGGACACTGAGGGACAGGGGCTCTGATTCATCCACCGATGAAATACTCTTTTGATGCCACTCACACATGGCGGGTGGCAGCGGACGGTAATTGGTGCCCACACAGCCCACGCACCAAGTGCCAGTGTATTTGTGGAGGGGAAGGAGCAGTATGTCGATAGGGGGGACGTTCCTTACCCTGGCCTGCTGTAGAATGGCCTGAGCCTGTGCTTCCTGGGCAGATATAACAGGACCTTTCTCACCACTCGATCCGTATCGGAACTGCAAACATCACAAGGGGGAGAAACGTGTGAAACAAAATCCCAGCGTTTCCAAATTAATCACAATTAGAAACACAAGCGAAGAATTTACTCCGGATCAACACAACTCATTGGTGGATGCATTTCCCATCACCCATTGCTCATTACCCATTTCCAATTGCCCATTGCCCATTACCCATTACCCATTTCCAATTGCCCATTGCCCATTACCCATTGCCCATTACCCATTACCCATTGCCCATTGCCCATTTCCCATTGTCCATTACCCATTACCCATTGCCCATTAGCCATTTCCCATTGGCCATTACCCATTGCCCATTTCCCATTGCCCATTACCCATTTCACATTACCCATTGCCCATTTCCCATTACCCATTGCCCATTGCCCATTATCCATTGCCCATTGCCCCTTACCCATTGTCCATTACCCATTGCCCATTACCCATTACCCATGGCCCATTACCCATTGCCCATTACCCATTGTCCATTGCCCATTTCCCATTGCCCATTACCCATTGCTCATTACCCATTGCCCAATGCCCATTGCCCATTACCCTTTACCCATTACCCATTACCCAATGCCCATTACCCATTACCCATTACCCATTACCCAATACCCAATGCCCATTTCCCATTGCCCATTACCCTTTACCCATTACCCAATGCCCATTACCCATTACCCAATGATTAATGCCCATTTCCCCATTACCCATTGCCCATTTCCCATTGCCCATTACCCATTGCCCAATGCCCATTGCCCATTACCCTTTACCCATTGCCCATTGCCCATTTCCCATTGTCCATTACCCTTTACCCATTACCCATTACCCAATGCCCATTACCCATTGCCCAATGCCCATTGCCCATTACCCTTTACCCATTGCCCATTGCCCATTTCCCATTGCCCATTACCCATTGCCCACTACCCATTGCCCAATGCCCATTGCCCATTACCCATTACCCATTACCCAATGCACATTACCCATTACCCATTGCCCAATGCCCATTACCCAATGCCCATTACCCATTACCCAATGCCCATTACCCATTACCCAATGCCCAATGCCCATTGCCCATTTCCCATTGCCCATTGCCCATTTCCCATTGCCCATTACCCATTGCCCATTACCCATCACCCAATGCCCATTACCCATCACCCAATGCCCATTACCCATTACCCAATGCCCATTACCCATTTCCCATTGCCCATTGCCCATTTCCCATTGCCCATTACCCATTGCCCATTACCCATTACCCATTACCCATCACCCAATGCCCATTACCCTTTACCCATTGCCCAATGCCCATTGCCCATTACCATTCACCCATTACCCATTACCCAATGCCCATTACCCATTGCCCATTACCCATTACCCATTGCCCATTACCCATTGCCCATTACCCATCACCCAATGCCCATTACCCATTACCCAATGCCCATTACCCATTGCCCAATGCCCAACTCCCATTACCCATTACCCATTGCCCATTATCCATTGCCCATTACCCATTACCCATTGCCCATTACCCATTTCCCATTACACTTTACCCATTGCCCATTACCCATTGCCCATTACCCACTACCCATTGCCCATCACCCATTACCCATTGTCCATTGCCCATTACCAATTGCCCATTACTCATTACCCATTACCCATTACCCAATGCCCATTACTCATTACCCATTGCCCATTACCGATTACCCATTACCTATTATCCAATGCCCATTGCCCATTACCCAATGCCCAATGCCCATTACCCATTACCCATTGCCCATTGCCCATTACCCAATGCCCAATGCCCATTACCCATTGCCCATTACCCAATGCCCATTACCCAATGCCCATTACCCAATGCCCATTACCCATTGCCCATTACCCATTGTCCATTACACTTTACCCATTACCCAATGCCCAATGCCCATTACCCATTGCCCATTACCCAATGCCCAATGCCCATTACCCAATGCCCATTACCCATTGCCCATTACCCATTGTCCATTACACTTTACCCATTACCCATTACCCAATGCCCAATGCCCATTACCCATTGCCCATTACCCATTACCCAATGCCCAATGCCCATTACCCATTACCCTTCACCCAATGCCCATTATCCATTACTCATTATACTTTACCCATTGCCCATTGCCCATTGCCTATTGCCCATTGCCCATTACCCATTACCCTTTACCCAATGCCCATTACCCATTACTCATTACACTTTACCCATTGCCCATTACCCATTGCCCATTACCCATTGCCCATTGCCCATTACCCATTGCCCATTACCCATTGCCCATTACACTTTACCCATTGCCTATTACCCATTGCCCATTGCCCATTACCTATTGCCCATTACCCAATGCCCATTACCCATTGCCCATTACCCATTGTCCATTACACTTTACCCATTACCCATTACCCAATGCCCAATGCCCATTACCCATTGCCCATTACCCATTACCCAATGCCCAATGCCCATTACCCATTACCCATTACCCTTCACCCAATGCCCATTATCCATTACTCATTATACTTTACCCATTGCCCATTGCCCATTGCCTATTGCCCATTGCCCATTACCCATTACCCTTTACCCAATGCCCATTACCCATTACTCATTACACTTTACCCATTGCCCATTACCCATTGCCCATTACCCATTGCCCATTGCCCATTACCCATTGCCCATTACCCATTGCCCATTACACTTTACCCATTGCCTATTACCCATTGCCCATTGCCCATTACCTATTGCCCATGACCCAATGCCCATTACCCATTAGCCTTTACCCAATGCCCATTGCCCATTGCCCATTACCCATTACCCATTGCCCATTACCCATTACCCAATGCCCATTGCCCATTGCCCATTACCCAATGCCCATTGCCCATTTCCCATTACCCATTGCCCATTGACCATTGCCCATTGCCCATTGCCCATTGTCCAATGCCCATTGCCCATTTCCTATTACCCATTGCCCATTGACCATTACCCATTTCCCATTACCCATTGCCATGACCCATTACCCATTGCCCATTGCCCATTACACTTTACCCATTATCCATTGCCCATTGCCCATTACCCTTTACCCAATGCCCATTTAAATAAACAGGTTAACATCTGCGCTAAAAGACGGGATAGAAAAACATCATAGATGCAGCATAGATAGAGAGAAAGTATTTCCTCTGGTGGGAGAGTCCAGAACAAGGGGGAATAATCTTAAAATTAGAGCTCGGCCGTTCAGGGGTGATGTCAGGAAGCATTTCTTCACACAAAGGGGAGTGGAAATCTGGAACTCTCTCCCCCCAAAAGGCTGTGGATGCTGGGGGTCAATTTCAAGACTGAGATCGATGGATTTCTGTTGGGTATCGAGGGATACGGAGCAAAGGCGGGGAAATGGGGTTGAGGTACAGATCAGACGCGATCTGATTGGACGGGGAACAGTCTCAGGGGGCCGAATGGCCTCCTCCTGCTCCAATCGTTGAAAGGCAGTCAAGGGTAAATTCAAAGAGAGCAGCAGGTGGGAGAATGAGCACCAGAGGGTGAAATCCCTATCTCCCACCAGCCCTCCCAAAGTGTGCAACTCCCTGATCGATGGGCAGAATCGGTGCCTTTAACCCTGAGAATCCAGACTCTTGGATCAGCAACACACCGACAGCAGAGCTGCTTTACAACCAGCCGTCCAGTAGGATCTTAAATATTGAAACTAACGATTGATGTGTATTATTAATAATCACCTTTAATTTCTATCTGAGATCCAATGCTCAATCACAACGTTTTTTGTAATTCAGTCAGCACAAACCACTCTTTTGTGTTCCCAAAATATCATTAAAGCATGATTTGTGACAGGGCCAAGAATAGAGAGAGAGCCTCGTTACAGGAGTCCAACTCAACTCAAACATAACTGATTCTCCAGGAGCCCATCAGGGTCATTGAGTTCGTCCATTCTAGATCAAGAATTGCGAGCATTGGACCACCAGCAAGGCAGCAGCAAGTCATAGAATCAGACAGTGCAGAAGGAGGCCATTCGGCCCATCGAGCCTGTGCCGGCTCTTTGAAAGATCTATCCAATTAGTCCCACTCCCCCGCTCTTTCCCCAGAGTCCTGTAAATTTTTCCTCTTCGACTATTTCTCCAATTCCCTTTTGAAAGTTATTATTGAATCTGCTTCCCCCGCCCTTTCAGGCAGTGAATTCCAGATCAGAACAACTCGCTGCGTAAAAAACATTCTCCTCATCTCCCCTCTGGTTCTTTTGCCAATTACCTTAAATCTTGACATTTTTCCTAAAGCGTGGTGCCCAGAATCAGGCACAATCCTGCACCTGAGGCCCAGCCAATCGAGCATAACTTTCATAATTTTATACTTTATTTTCTAAATGATGGTATTTTCTAAATGGTGAGAAGCCGGGAACTGTGGAGGAGCCGAGAGATTTAGGGGCCCAAGTACAGAAATCACTAAACGCCAGTGGACAGGTACAAAAAATAATTTAAAAGGCCAATGGAATGTTGGCCTTTATCTCGGGGGCTGGAATACAAAGGGGAGGAAGTGATGTTCCAGCTGTGCAGAGCTCTGGTCAGACCACATCTGGAGACTGGGTTCAGTTCTGGGCACCGCCCCTCAGGAAGGATATATTGGCCCTGGAGGGGGTGCAGCACAGATTCACCAGAATGATACCGGGGATTAAAGGGTTAAATTACGAGGACAGGTTGCAGAGACTGGGCTTGTATTCCCTCGAGTTTAGAAGATTAAGGGGTGATCTGATTGAGGTGTTTAAGATGATTAAAGGATTTGATCGGGTCGATGGAGAGAAACTATTTCCTCTGGTGGGAGAGTCCAGAACAAGGGGGAATAATCTTAAAATTAGAGCTCGGCCGTTCAGGGGTGATGTCAGGAAGCATTTCTTCACACAAAGGGGAGTGGGAATCTGGAACTCTCTCCCCCAAAAGGCTAATGTAAGGAATCTTACAACACCAGGTTATGGTCCAACAATTTTATTTTAAAATCACAAGCTTTCGGAGATTATCTCATTCACTCACTTACCTGATGAAGGAGATAATCTCCGAAAGCTTGTGATTTTAAAATAAAACAGTTGGACTATAACCTGGTGTTGTAAGATTCCTTACATTTGTCCACCCCAGTCCATCACCGGCATCTCCACATCATGACCCCAAAAGGCTGTGGGTGCTGGGGGTCAATTGGGAATTTCAAGACTGAGATCGATGGATTTTTGTTGGGTATCGAGGGATACAGAGCAAAGGCGGGGAAATGGGGTTAAGATACAGATCAGCCATGATCTAAATGAATGGTGGAACAGGCCCGAGGGGCTGAATGGCCTCTTCCTGTTCCTATATTCCCACGTACTCTGTGCCTCTATTAATAAAGCCCAGGATCCCATATGCTTTATTAACAGCCTTCTCAACTTGTCCTGCCACCTTCGAAGATTTTGGTAGGACGCGGCTTAATCTTATTAATTATCAGTTAAAGAAGTTAAATTACAGAGGCCCCTTGTCAATTCGCTGCAACACATCGTGCACCGTGTTTATTCTTTGCCTGATCGAAGGTGAAAAGTTCCATCACAGATCGCGATTGAAGGAACAATGTGCCCACAGTCTGCTGTTATCTGAGGAACACCCTCTGCCTGGCCCTCTCCTGCTTTCTAGTTTGCAGTTTTGCTAAAGGCCCCATAATGTGGAACAGATGTGCTGTGCGATTGTGTGACATTAGATCACTGTAGACTGTAATGTTCCTCCTCCTTCAGTGCTCTGTGGTGCAAATATTAAGATGTTTTTATATCGATAAGGTGACAGCAACGTGAGGACAGAGGTTCTGACAAGGATACCAAATGGTGGCCGACTGCATAAAGGGGGCAAAATCTTTAAAAGTGCCAGGACAAGTTCAGAAGGCCATTAAAAAAGCACACGGGATCCTGGGCTTTGTTAATAGAGGCGTAGGGTACAAAAGCAAGGAAGTTATAAATCACTGGCCAGGTCTCAACTGGAGAATTGTGTCCAATTCTGGGCACCGCACTTTAGGAAGGATGTCAAGGCCTTGGAGAGGGTGCAGAGGAGATTTACTAGAATGGGACCAGGGATGAGGGACTTCAGTTATGGGGAGAGACTGGAGAAGCTGGGATTGTTCTCCTTCGAGCAGAGAAGGTTAAGGGGAGATTTAATTGCGGTGGAGGCTGGATGGGGTAAAAATTGATAAAGAAGAGGTACTAGAAAGGCTGGCTGTATTCAAAGTAGATAAGTCACCCGGTCCGGATGGGATGCATCCTAGGTTGCTGAGGGAAGTAAGGGTGGAAATTGCGGAGGTACTGGCCATAATCTTCCAATCGTCCTTAGATACAGGAGTGGTGTCAGAGGACTGGAGAATTGTAAATGTTACACCCTTGTTCAAAAAAGGGTGTAGGGATAAACCCAGCAACTACAGGCCGGTCAGTTTAACCTCAGTGGTGGGGAAACTTTTAGAAACAATAATCCGAGACAGAATTAACACTCACTTGGACAAGTGTGGATTGATTAGGGAAAGCCAGCACGGAATTTTTTTTTTTATTTGTTCATGGGATGTGGGCGTCGCTGGCGAGGCCGGCATTTATTGCCCATCCCTAATTGCCCCTTGAGAAGGTGGTGGTGAGCCGCCTTCTTGAACCGCTGCAGTCCGTGTGGTGAAGGTTCTCCCACAGTGCTGTTAGGAAGGGAGTTCCAGGATTTTGACCCAGTGACGATGAAGGAACGGCGATATATTTCCAAGTCGGGATGGTGCGTAGAGGTCGCGGGTTTGGGAGGTGCTGTCGAAGAAGCCTTGGCGAGTTGCTGCAGTGCATCCTGTGGATGGTGCACACTGCAGCCACAGTGCGCCGGTGGTGAAGGGAGTGAATGTTTAGGGTGGTGGATGGGGTGCCAATCAAGCCGGCTGCTTTGTCCTGGATGGTGTCGAGCTTCTTGAGTGTTGTTGGAGCTGCACTCATCCAGGCAAGTGGAGAGTATTCCATCACACTCCTGACTTGTGCCTTGTAGATGGTGGAAAGGCTTTGGGGAGTCAGGAGGTGAGTCACTCGCCACAGAATACCCAGCCTCTGACCTGCTCTTGTGGCCACAGTATTTATATGGCTGGTCCAGTTAAGTTTCTGGTCAATGGTGACCCCCAGGATGTTGATGGTGGGGGATTCGGTGATGGTAATGCCGTTGAATGTCAAGGGGGGGTGGTTAGACTCTCTCTTGTTGGAGATGGTCATTGCCTGGCACTTATCTGATGCGAATGTTACTTGCCACTTATGAGCCCAAGCCTGGATGTTGTCCACGTCTTGCTGCATGCGGGCTCGGAATGCTTCATTATCTGAGGGGTTGCGAATGGAACTGAACACTGTACAATCATCAGCGAACATCCCCATTTCTGACCTTATGATGGAGGGAAGGTCATTGATGAAGCAGCTGAAGATGGTTGGGCCTATCGTGTTTAACTAACTTGATAGAGTTTTTTGATGAGGTAACAGAGAGGGTCGATGAGGGCAATGCAGTTGATGTGATGTATATGGACTTTCAAAAGGTGTTTGATAAATTGCCACATAATAGGCTTGTCATCAAGACTGCGGCCCATGGAATAAAGGGGGCAGTGGCAACATGGATACAGAATTGGCTAAGTGACAGTAAACAAAGTAGTGGTGAACGGTTGTTTTTCGGACTGGAGGGAGGTGTACAGTGGTGTTCCCCAGGGGTCGGTGCTGGGACCACTGCTTTTTTTCATATATAATAATGACTTGGACTTGGGTGTACAGGACACAATTTCAAAATTTGCAGACGATACAAAACTTGGAAGTGTAGTAAACAGTGAGGAGGATAGTGATAGACTTCAAGAGGATATAGACAGGCTGGTGGAATGGGCGGACACGTGGCAGATCAAATTTAACGCAGAAAAATACGAAGTGATATATTTTGGCAGAAAGAATGAGGAGAGGCAATATAAACTAGAGGGCACAACTCTAAAAGGGGTAGAGGAACAGAGAGATCTGGGGTTATATGTGCACAAATCGTTGAAGGTGGCAGGGCAGGTTGAGAAAGTGATTAAAAAAGCATACGGGGTCCTGGGCTTTATAAATAGAGGCACAGAGTACAAAAGCAAGGAAGTCATGATGAACCTTTATAAAACACTGGTTCGGCCACAACTGGAGTATTGTGTCCAGTTCTGGGCACCGCACTTTAGGAAAGATGTGAAGGCCTTAGAGAGGGTGCAGAAGAGATTTACTAGAATGATTCCAGGGATGAGGGACTTTAGTTACGTGGATAGACTGGAGAAGCTGGGGTTGTTCCCCTTGGAACAGAGACGGTTGAGTGGAGATTTGATCGAGGTGTTCAAAATCATGAAGGGTCTAGACAGAATAGATAGAGAGAAACTGTTCTCATTGGTGGAAGGGTCAAGAACCAGAGGACACAGATTTAAGGTGATTGACAAAAGAACCAAAGAAAAAACTTTTTTACACAGCGAGTGGTTATGATCTGGAATGCACTGCCCGAGGGGGTGGTGGAGGCAGATTCAATCATGGCCTTCAAAAGGGAACTGGATAAGTACTTGAAAGGAAAAAACTTGCAGGGCTACGGGGAAAGGGCGGGGGAGTGGGACTAGCTGGATTGCTCTTGCAGAGAGCCGGCACGGACTCGATGGGCTGTAACCATTCTATGATTCTAGGTATTTATGAAGGATTTTGATCGTGTAAATTGGGCTAAACTGTTTCCAGTGGCAGGAGGGTCGGTGACCAGAGGACACAGATTTAAGGTAATCGGCAAAAGAGCCAGAGGGGAGATGAGGAGAATGTTTTTTTACAGCGAGTTGTTCTGATCTGGAATGCGCTGCCTGAAAGGGCGGGGGAAGCAGATTCAATAATAACTTTCAAAAGGGAATTGGAGAAATACTTGAAGGGGAAAAATTCACAGAGTTATGGGGAAAGAGCGGGGGAGTGGGACTAATTGGATAGATCTTTCAAAGCTCTTTCAAAGAGCCAGCACAGGCACGATGGGCCGAATGGCTCTCCTTCTGTGCTGTCTGATTCCGCGATCCCAGATTGCCTTTATGTTTCCACACCATGGTATTTCTAACATTCAATTAAGAAAAGACTGGGTCTACAAATAATTAGAGAGTGGAAAACCTTACCGGTAACATTAACATGGTACCTGGGGGCCCAGGCAATCCATCAGCCCCAGGAAGGCCCGCTCGTCCTGTCGGACCCTGTGGGAGAAAGGGGAAGAGAAGTGTCTCAGTCGATTCATCATCTGCCATTGGAAGCAGGTGGTGTCATGTCTGAGTGGTGGGACCGAGCGCCAGGCTGGAGTGAGGAAATGCACCCTCAGGAACACGGATACATACCTTCCAACATTCCTGCATTCCTTCAACAAATAAAAATTCAACATGCTCTGAGGCCTCGGGAAATTGCCCACATCTGGCCAGCTGTTCATCACTGCATGAAGCAGCATCGTCGCGATCGCAAATTAACCGTCTCCCTCCTCGGCAGCAGCCCAACCAAGCCCAACCACTCACTCATTTTATTCAGGGCGCCAAGATAGCCAAACTAATCCTGTCTGAGTGTGTCTCTGTCACGTGCTTGATGCCGCCCATGACTTTGGTGGGTCACTGATTGCAGGTAACGCAATATATGAGGTGAGAACTCGCATGTCTACAGAGTCTTTCACCACCTCAGGACGTCCTGGAGCTCTTTCCAGCCAAAAAAATACTTTGGAAGTGTACTCACTGTTGTAATGTAGGAAACGCGGCAGCCAATTTGCGCACAGCAAGATCCCACAAATAGCAATATGATAATGATCAGATAAACTGGACATAAAAATCCCAAGGCCACTATTTCGGAGTTCTCCCCGGTGTCCTGGGGCCAATATTTATCCCTCAACCAACATCACTGAAAACAGATGATCTGGTCATTTATCACATTGCTGTCTGTGGGATCTTGCTGTGCACAAATTGGCTGCCACGTTTCCTACATTACACCCGTGAGTACATCTCAAAAAAGTCCTTCATTGGCTGTGCAGCGCTTTGGGACGTCCTGAGGCAGTGAAAGGAGCCGGAGAAACACAAGTTCTTTCTTTCTTAATCAATTGGGGTTTTTTTTTCCAAGTGAGACACAGTCAGTTCTGTGCAGGTGTCAATCGTAATCAACCCAGGAAATAGTTTCGTGAATCTTTTTTTTTTGAAAAGAAGGGATTTTTTTTTTTTGCGGTGGGCTTGGTTGTGAATTGCCGAGATACAGAGGTGCAGGAAACTCTGAATCCTTGGTCTGAGCGCGGGTAATGTGTGAGGACAGGCTGCGTGTTGTACAGAATCAATCGGAGGTCCCTCGGCTCTGTTGACTTTCTGGGTTTAGCGTGAAAGGAAAGCAAATAATTCCAGACACACTTTACATTCTGGAGAATTCTGACAGAGTGAAATGGCATTCGCAAACTGCCGAGCTGTGCCAAGGAAAGAAAGTTTCTCACTCTGAATTTTAATAACCCTCGAAATTTCTCTTTCGAACATCTGGTTTGTGTGAAAATGTGTGTCGAATAATTCCTATTTTTCCTTCTCTCTCTCAATTGACTGGCTACCGACACTCCAGGAATCCCAGATTATTTCCTCCAGGCGTATTAACAGCGCGGCGAGCGTCAGGCAGTACTGGCCTCAACCTCAGCGACCGAATTCCTTCCTTTGTCCACCCCTCTCAGACCCTACGTGCTGCGGTGGGTCGGTGAGAAACCACAGACTCCTGAGGCTGCTTCATCCCCACTGCCTTCTTAAAAATGAAGGAGGTTTCAATTATCATTCAGCCCCATGCTTTTCATTTGAGAAAAGAGTTTGTTTTCACTGAAATGTCAGCACATTCTGCACTGACTCAATTCCTCTCCGGCTTCTCCCGTTTTCAATTTTCTAAAAACCGCAACATAAATTATCTCCAAAATTCACCAACGCATTCAGACGGTCATTGAGATCCCGGTGAGTCGAGCTTTGCTCTCTCTCGCTTGCTGTGCAAAAAAAATAAAACCCGTACACCTCAAATCAAACCTCTCTAAGCGCACGCACAGAGTGAGTGACAGCGGCCGCCGGGCAGCCCCTTCAGGGCCACTTCGGCAATCTCTTAACTTTGTTCCCAAAAGAAATTGTGAGTATTGACTTACCCTTTGACCTGGGTCACCATGGGGTCCAGTTGCACCCATCAGACCAGGAGGACCTGGGAGACCCTAGACCAAGGGAATAAAGTTCATGTCATGCATGGCTGTGAAATACATTCAGAATCCGACTCGCTCATGATCCTAACTCCAGACGTTGCCATTAGAGGCGAGTACAAGGGACAGTGTAAACTAAACTACATCGAATGTACAGCCCAGGAACAGGCCATTCGGCCCCACTGGTCTATCCCGGTGTTTATTCTCCACACGAGCCTCCTCCCTCCCCTCTCCATCTCACCCTATCAGCATCTCTTTCTATTCCTTTCTCCCTCATGTGTTTATCGAGCTTCCCCTTAAATCCATCGACACTATTCACCTCAACCTCTCCTTGTGGGAGTGAGTTCCACATTCTCACCACTCTCTGGGTGAAGAAGTTTCTCCTGAATTCCCGATTGGATTTATTAGTGACTCTCTTATATTTATGGCCCCGAGTTCTGGTCTCCCCCACAAGTGTAAACATCTTCTCTACGTCTCCCCTATCAAACCCTTTCATAATCTTAAAGACCTCGATCAGGTCACCCCTCAGTCTTCCCTTTTCGAGAGAAAAGAGCCCCAGCCTGTTCACTCTCTCCTGATAGTTATAAACCTCTCAGTTCTGGGATCATCCTTGTGAATCTTTTTTGCACTTTCTCCAGTGCCTCGATATCCTTTTTATAATATGGAGACCAGGACTGTGCACAGTGCTCCGAGTGTGGTCTAACCAAGGTTCGATACAAGTTTAACATAACTTCTCTGCTTTTCCTCGGCCTGGTGATAACCCAACCAGACTACGGACACCAGACGCCATATTTGAGAGGGAAGACACGGTGAGATGGCAGTGTAACCATGCTGGGAAAAGTAAGGATCAATCAACAGATCTCCTGGATCCACGGCAGCTCAGGTCGGAGAACAGCCTAACCTCTGACCCCAGCACTCCCATTCCATCTCCACCCTGGATCGCTGAATTTACAGGGTGCTGACCAACTTTTTAAAAGGACTGGTTACAAAAACCCCCTCTGGCCTAAAAGCCTCTTAGGAAGTGGAGGGCAATGGAACTCCCTTTCACTCACTACTGGCCAACAAGCAAACGACATTTCTTAGTTATATTTCGACCTTTGTAAAGCCGTAACTCCTGTCCGCAAGCAGTAGGAGGCAGTGCGGAAGGGAACAAAACACGGTGCCCCCCAAATCCCATCAGACCCAGGGGGGGGGGCAACTTGGGCAGGTCATCGGTCGGTCGGCGAGAGGGGGCTCAGAAATTGGGGCTGAACTCGGTCCCATTGGGAATCTGCCCCATTTAGAGAGGCTAGAAAAGTTCCAGTGCGTGTGGGGGGGGGGGGAGGGGGGGAGATTGGGGTGTTGGGGGCAAATTTAACATCTGGCCAGTTGTCCCACCATCGGGCCATGTCCATCCCTACTCCACACTATTATCCGAGGGGGTGGGGGGGGCAAGATATGAAGACAACAAAAACGCCACCCTGTCAGACTGTTAATCGGCCGGCTCCTCTTCACCGATAGCGGATGACCCCGGACCCCCTGGGGTCTCCGGGGCTTCTTTCGGTGGGAGACCCCCCCCTGTTATTAACTATCTCCCTCCCAGGTAATCATTGGGTGAAGCTCCTCCCTCTTTTGGGTAAAGCCCAGTAGCAGGTGAAGGTGTCATGGGAACGAGACAGCTGTTTACGTTGCCCTCGGTTTCCAGATGTGATGCCAAATCATTCCCGAGGGCACGAATTGTCAGTTATTAAATTATATGATTCGGTTATTGATTGAAATGATACGATTTCTCTTGTGTAATATTCTCTCCCTAATTGCTCTCCTGCTCCGCCCACAGCCAGCCCTTCAATCGGCCCCCACTCCACTCAGGGGGCCCCGAATCCCGCGCCTCAATGACTGTTCCCCACGTATGAGGTTCAACAGGATATCCGGCCATGGAGGGCGTCACCGCCCAGCAGGCCATTACCGTTCCCCTGCCATCAATAGATTCCAGCGCAGGTCACCGGCTCTCACTGACTGGATTGTTTCTGATGCTAGCTAGCCCAGAGGGGACTGAATTCGATAAGTAACAACGCCTCCCCTCACCCCCTCCTCTCCCCGACCCCGCCTCAGACCGGACGCCATCTTGATCTCAGTATCAAGCGGGTTGGGAGATTGAGGGGCTCGATTTTCTGGTGACGGAGCGGGAGCGTCGGGGGCAGGGCGGGGGGCTCCGAAAATCGAGGAAATCCTGTTCGGGTTCGGAGCCGACTTCCGGGTTCCCCGGTGACGTGTCGGGGCGTGCCGCCTCCCGAATCCGGGAGTCCCACCGGCAATTAAAGCCGGCTGGATGATCATTTGCAGAGTTTGTTCCGATAGTTGAGGGACTTGAAATATTTGATTGACTCGACATTTTGTCAGGGGTGTGATTTTGAGGGATCCTCAGCGTGTTTCCCGTGCTGTGGGAATCACTCCGTGTTGGAGCAGACGTGTTTCAGTCAGCAGCCAGTGGGAGATGGGAAGGATTATTTGAGACGAGCGGGGAGAAAACCTCATTTATTGGAGCAGGGCACTCGGTCACTTCAGACAAAGGTTTGGCTGCAAGAGTTTGTGTTTTCACTCAAAATTCTTACTTTCCACTCAAAATTCTGCTGTACCCTAAACATATTTACCTACTTTTCGAACCCCCTCAAACCCACACCGTCAGGATGGGGGGGCCCATGGCTGCGTTCATCACTTCATCCGAGGACGAGCAACATCACCATCCTCGCCAGGCATGGCGTCCACCTCCGCCACGTGGAGCTCCACAACACAGTGCTGCGCCACAGGCACCTGCACAAGAGCACGGAGGGCAACAACAGAGAGAGCAGCGTCGCAGGAGGCACTACCCTCGCCACAGGGTCTACAGACCGAGGCTCAGCTTCCTGGACCTCTCTCTGAGGAGCAGTGCATACGGAGGCTCAGACTCAGTCGCCAGATGGTCGCAGACATCTGCAGCCTCCTTCATGCCGAGCTGCTCCCGGCTGGGCCCGAGCAGCATCTCCTTACCTGTCGCTGTCAAAGTCACCACTGCCCTCAACTTCTTCACCTCCGGATCCTTCCAGGGTGCCACCGGGGACATCTCCGGGGTCTCTCAGTCGTCAGCACACAAGTGCATGAGGCAGGTCGCCGACGGCTTGTTCTGCAGGGTCTCGCACTATATCAACTTCCCCATGGACGACCTCAGCCAGACGGAGAGGGCAGTGGGATTCCACGCTGTGGCTGGCTTCCCACGGGTGCAGGGTGTAATCGATTGCACCCATATAGCAATACGAGCACCTCCACACGAGCCAGGACTGTTCATCAACAGGAAGGGATATCACTCCATCAACACTCAGCTCATCTGTGACCACCGCAAGAGATTCCTTCACGTGTGCGCCAGATACCCTGGCAGCTGCTACGATTCCTTCATCCTCCGGGAGTCCAACATCCCGCCCCTCTTCCACGCACCGAACACCAGCAAGGGCTGGCTCCTCGGGGACAAGGGATACCCCCTGCACACGTTGCTCATGACACCTCTGAGGAACCCCATCACCGAGCAACAGCGTCGATATAACGACAGCCACATCGCTACCAGGTCTATAATTGAGCATGTTATAGGGCTGCTCAAGATGTGCCTTAGGTGCCTTGATCGTTCTGGGGGAGAGCTTCAATACGCACCAGACAGAGTGGGACGCATTATAGTCGTGTGTTCTGCCCTGCACAACATGGCACAACAGAGAGGGGGGCCGCTGGAGGAGGCCCCACATCTGCTACCCATATTGAGGCGGAGGAGGAGGAGGAGGAGGAGGAGGATGAGGAGGTGGAGGATGAGGAGGAGGAGGAGGAGGAGGAGGAGGAGGAGGAGGAGCAGGAGGAGAGGAAGAGGAGGAGGAGGAGGAGGATGAGGAGGTGGAGGATGAGGAGGAGGAGGAGGAGGAGGAGGAGGAGGAGGAGGAGCAGGAGGAGAGGAAGAGGAGGAGGAGGCGGAGGTGGAGGAGGATGAGGAGGAGGAGGAGCAGGAGGAGAGGAAGAGGAGGAGGAGGAGGAGGAGGAGGAGAGCAGGAGGAGGAGGAGGAGCAGGAGGAGAGGAAGAGGAGGAGGAGGAGGAGGAGGAGGAGGAGGAACCCATGGGCAGAGCAGCGGCTCACCTGGCTGCTCGTGAGGGCAGGGAGTCACTGATATGTGAACGGTTCTCCTAACATCAGACAGTGTGAAGAGTCCAGTCCTCCCCACCTGGACAGAGCAGCGCCCACACCAACCCCACCCCCCCCTGCACAAAACAATCCGGCAACGACACCTACACCCACTGTAGGGTGACCCAATGGGTGGCATCAAGTGTGGGCGTTCATGGTGAACCTCATGAAAGGGCATTATTCCAGAAGCCAGTCAAGAATGGCCAAGACGTGGCAGCAGTGGTGACAATGATAATATTTAATGTGAGTTTAACAAAAAGCAAAAATAAATATAAAACATGACCAACTGTCAGACACCCTGTTCATCCCCTTCGTGCTCACAAAACCTTTGCCTTTCTCTTCCGACTACTCCCACGTGGTGCGTCCCCTGTGGCTGCAGCAGAGGTAGTGACAGGTTGCTCTTGTTCATGCCCTGACCGATGAGATGCTTTGGGCCTAAGTCCACTGGGTTTCGGTGCCTGTGAGGGCCCCTCCAAAGACTGCTCCTCCTGCACCTGTGCAGGGGCAGACTCGGCCACCTGGAGAGGGGGCAGCATTACGGGTACTGGTTGAGAGAACATAAGAACATAAGAAATAGGAGCAGGAGTAGGCCAATCGGCCCCTCGAGCCTGCTC
Source organism: Heptranchias perlo (assembly GCF_035084215.1). Taxonomy (NCBI): domain Eukaryota; kingdom Metazoa; phylum Chordata; class Chondrichthyes; order Hexanchiformes; family Hexanchidae; genus Heptranchias; species Heptranchias perlo. Next base: position 117,061 of record NW_027139406.1, read on the forward strand.
CGCCATTCAATAAGATCATGGCTGATCTGGTCCTAACCTCAAATCTAAATTCATGTCCAATTTCCTGCCCGCTCCCCGTAACCCCTAATTCCCTTTACTTCTAGGAAACTGTCTATTTCTGTTTTAAATTTATTTAATGATGCAGCTTCCACAGCTTCCTGGGGCAGCAAATTCCACAGACCTACCACCCTCTGAGTGAAGAAGTTTCTCCTCATCTCAGTTTTGAAAGAGCAGCCCCTTATTCTAAGATTATGCCCCCTAGTTCTAGTTTCACCCATCCTTGGGAACATCCTTACCGCATCCACCCGATCAAGCCCCTTCACAATCTTATATGTTTCAATAAGATCGCCTCTCATTCTTCTGAACTCCAATGAGTAGAGTCCCAATCTACTCAACCTCTCCTCATACGTCCACCCCCTCATCCCGGGGATTAACCGAGTGAACCTTCTTTGTACTGCCTCTAGAGCAAGTATGTCTTTTCTTAAGTATGGAGACCAAAACTGTATGCAGTATTCCAGGTGCGGTCTCACCAATACCTTATATAACTGCAGCAATACCTCCCTGTTTTTATATTCTATCCCCCTAGCAATAAAAGCCAATATTCCGTTGGCCTTCTTGATCACCTGCTGCACCTGCATACCAACTTTTTGATTTTCTTGCACTAGGACCCCCAGATCCCTTTGTACTGCAGTACTTTCCAGTTTCTCGCCATTAAGATAATAACTTGCTCTCTGATTTTTCCTGCCAAAGTGCATAACCTCACATTTTCCAATATTGTATTGCATCTGCCAAATCTCCGCCCACTCACCCAGCCTGTCTATATCCCCTTGTAGGTTTTTTATGTCCTCCTCACTCTCTACTTTCCCTCCCATCTTTGTATCATCTGCAAACTTTGATATGTTACACTCGGTCCCCTCCTCCAAATCGTTAATATAGATTGTAAAGAGTTGGGGACCCAGCACCGACCCCTGTGGAACACCACTGGTTACTGGTTGCCAGTCCGAGAATGAACCATTTGTCCCAACTCTCTGCTTCCTGTTAGAGGGGGGGCAACGGGTGAGACATGGGGGCACTTTGAGTGGCGTCCCCACTTCCATGTCCCCTTTGGCCATCATCCTTCCCCTGGGCCAGGCCCACACCACTCCCACCACCCTGCTGGACGGCAGTTTGGAGGACATGTGTGAAGCATTGTAAGGCCAGTGCGAGTGTATCTGTCAGCCTGTTTAAGGCAGCAGAATGTTGCTCACCCTGAGTCCGAACGGCCGTTGTCAGGGCCTGAATGGACCCATTTGTGAGTCATGTTTGAAGCTCCATGGAGGCTCGCCTTCCCTCCATCGCAGACATTCCCACACTGACCCGCGAGACTATCTCAGAGACTCCCTCACATCCCTGTGAAAGTATCTCAGAGATTCCCTCACGTCCCTGTGACAGTATCTCAGAGATTCCCTCACGTCCCTGTGACACTATCTCAGAGATTCCCTCACGTCCCTGTGACACTATCTCAGAGATTCCCTCACGTCCCTGTGACAGTATCTCAGAGACTCCCTCACGTCCCTGTGACAGTATCTCAGAGATTCCCTCATGTCCCTGTGACACTATCTCAGAGATTCCCTCACGTCCCTTGACACTATCTCAGAGATTCCCTCACGTCCCTGTGACAGTATCTCAGAGATTCCCTCACGTCCCTGTGACAGTATCTCAGAGATTCCCTCACGTCCCTGTGACAGTATCTCAGAGATTCCCTCACGTCCCTGTGACAGTATCTCAGAGATTCCCTCACGTCCCTGTGACACTATCTCAGAGATTCCCTCACGTCCCTGTGACAGTATCTCAGAGATTCCCTCACGTCCCTGTGACACTATCTCAGAGATTCCCTCACGTCCCTGTGACAGTATCTCAGAGACTCCCTCACGTCCCTGTGACAGTATCTCAGAGATTCCCTCACGTCCCTGTGACACTATCTCAGAGATTCCCGCACGTCCCTGTGACAGTATCTCAGAGATTCCCTCACGTCCCTGTGACAGTATCTCAGAGACTCCCTCACGTCCCTGTGACAGTATCTCAGAGATTCCCTCACGTCCCTGTGACACTATCTCAGAGATTCCCTCACGTCCCTGTGACAGTATCTCAGAGACTCCCTCACGTCCCTGTGACAGTATCTCAGAGATTCCCTCACGTCCCTGTGACACTATCTCAGAGATTCCCGCACGTCCCTGTGACAGTATCTCAGAGATTCCCTCACGTCCCTGTGACAGTATCTCAGAGACTCCCTCACGTCCCTGTGACAGTATCTCAGAGATTCCCTCACGTCCCTGTGACACTATCTCAGAGATTCCCTCACGTCCCTGTGACAGTATCTCAGAGACTCCCTCACGTCCCTGTGACACTATCTCAGAGACTCCCTCACGTCCCTGTGACAGTATCTCAGAGACTCCCTCACGTCCCTGTGACAGTATCTCAGAGATTCCCTCACGTCCCTGTGACACTATCTCAGAGATTCCCTCATGTCCCTGTGACAGTATCTCAGAGACTCCCTCACGTCCCTGTGACAGTATCTCAGAGATTCCCTCACATCCCTGTGACACTATCTCAGAGACTCCCTCACATCCCTGTGACACTATCTCAGAGATTCCCTCACATCCCTGTGACAGTATCTCAGAGATTCCCTCACGTCCCTGTGACACTATCTCAGAGATTCCCTCACGTCCCTGTGACAGTACCTCAGAGATTCCCTCACGTCGCTGTGACACTATCTCAGAGACTCCCTCACGTCCCTGTGACAGTATCTCAGAGATTCCCTCACATCCCTGTGACAGTATCTCAGAGATTCCCTCACATCCCTGTGACACTATCTCAGAGACTCCCTCACGTCCCTGTGACAGTATCTCAGAGATTCCCTCACATCCCTGTGACAGTATCTCAGAGATTCCCTCACGTCCCTGTGACACTATCTCAGAGATTCCCTCACGTCCCTGTGACACTATCTCAGAGGTTCCCTCATGTCCCTGTGACAGTATCTCAGAGATTCCCTCACGTCCCTGTGACACTATCTCAGAGATTCCCTCATGTCCCTGTGACAGTATCTCAGAGACTCCCTCACGTCCCTGTGACAGTATCTCAGAGATTCCCTCATGTCCCTGTGACACTATCTCAGAGATTCCCTCATGTCCCTGTGACACTATCTCAGAGATTCCCTCACGTCCCTGTGACACTATCTCAGAGATTCCCTCATGTCCCTGTGACACTATCTCAGAGATTCCCTCACGTCCCTGTGACAGTATCTCAGAGACTCCCTCACGTCCCTGTGACAGTATCTCAGAGATTCCCTCACGTCCCTGTGACAGTATCTCAGAGATTCCCTCACGTCCCTGTGACAGTATCTCAGAGATTCCCTCACATCCCTGTGACAGTATCTCAGAGATTCCCTCACGTCCCTGTGACACTATCTCAGAGATTCCCTCACGTCCCTGTGACACTATCTCAGAGATTCCCTCACATCCCTGTGACAGTATCTCAGAGATTCCCTCACATCCCTGTGACACTATCTCAGAGACTCCCTCACGTCCCTGTGACAGTATCTCAGAGATTCCCTCACATCCCTGTGACAGTATCTCAGAGATTCCCTCACGTCCCTGTGACACTATCTCAGAGATTCCCTCACGTCCCTGTGACAGTATCTCAGAGATTCCCTCACGTCCCTGTGATACTATCTCAGAGACTCCCTCAGTTTTCCAAAATTCCCTGGACTCAGGAGAGGTCCCGGCAGATTGGAAAACTGCTAATGTAACACCGTTATTTAAAAAGGGTAGTAGGCAGAAGGCTGGAAATTATAGGACAGTTAGCTTAACATCTGTGGTGGGTAAAATTTTGGAGTCTATTATTAAGGAGACAGTAACGGAACATTTAGATAAGCATAATTTAATAGGACAAAGTCAGCATGGCTTTATGAAGGGGAAGTCATGTCTGACAAATTTGCTTGAGTTCTTCGAGGATATAACGTATAGGGTGGATAAAGGGGAACCAGTGGACGTAGTGTATTTAGACTTCCAGAAGGCATTCGACAAGGTGCCACATAAAAGATTATTACTTAAGATAAAAAATCACGGGATTGGGGGTAATATTCTGGCATGGGTGGAGGATTGGTTATCAAACAGGAAGCAGAGAGTTGGGATAAATGGTTCATTTTCGGACTGGCAACCAGTAACCAGTGGTGTTCCGCAGGGGTCGGTGCTGGGTCCCCAACTCTTTACAATCTATATTAACGATTTGGAGGAGGGGACCGAGTGTAACATATCAAAATTTGCAGATGATACAAAGATAGGAGGGAAAGTAGAGAGTGAGGAGGACATAAAAAACCTGCAAGGGGATATAGACAGGCTGGGTGAGTGGGCGGAGATTTGGCAGATGCAATATAATATTGGAAAATGTGAGGTTATGCACTTTGGCAGGAAAAATCAGAGAGCAAGTTATTTTCTTAATGGCGAGAGACTGGAAAGTACTGCAGTACAAAGGGATCTGGGGGTCCTAGTGCAAGAAAATCAAAAAGTTGGTATGCAGGTGCAGCAGGTGATCAAGAAAGCCAACGGAATGTTGGCTTTTATTGCTCGGGGGATAGAATATAAAAACAGGGAGGTATTGCTGCAGTTATATAAGGTATTGGTGAGACCGCACCTGGAATACTGCATACAGTTTTGGTCTCCATACTTAAGAAAAGACATACTTGCTCTCGAGGCAGTACAAAGAAGGTTCACTCGGTTAATCCCGGGGATGAGGGGGCGGACATATGAGGAGAGGTTGAGTAGATTGGGACTCTACTCATTGGAGTTCAGAAGAATGAGAGGCGATCTTATTGAAACATATAAGATTGTGAAGGGTCTTGATCGGGTGGATGCAGTAAGGATGTTCCCAAAGATGGGTGAAACTAGAACTCGGGGGCATAATCTTAGAATAAGGGGCTGCTCTTTCAAAACTGAGATGAGGAGAAACTTCTTCACTCAGAGGGTGGTAGGTCTGTGGAATTTGCTGCCCCAGGAAGCTGTGGAAGCTACATCATTAGATAAATTTAAAACAGAAATAGACAGTTTCCTAGAAGTAAAGGGAATTAGGGGTTATGGGGAGCGGGCAGGAAATTGGACATGAAGCTGAGTTCGGATCGGTCAATGCCCTGTGGGTGGCGGAGAGGGCCCAGGGGCTATGTGGCCGGGTCCTGCTCCGACTTCTTGTGTTCTTTAGATTTGTGGTTGGGATCAGATCAGCCATGATCTTATTGAATGGCGGAGCAGGCTCGAGGGGCCGATTGGCCTACTCCTGCTCCAATTTCTTATGTTCTTATGTTCTTATGTACATCCCTGTGACAGTATCTCAGAGATTCCCTCACATCCCTGTGACAGTATCTCAGAGATTCCCTCACATCCCTGTGACACTATCTCAGAGACTCCCTCACGTCCCTGTGACAGTATCTCAGAGATTCCCTCACGTCCCTGTGACAGTATCTCAGAGATTCCCTCACATCCCTGTGACAGTATCTCAGAGATTCCCTCACGTCCCTGTGACACTATCTCAGAGATTCCCTCACGTCCCTGTGACACTATCTCAGAGACTCCCTCACGTCCCTGTGACAGTATCTCAGAGATTCCCTCACGTCCCTGTGACAGTATCTCAGAGATTCCCTCACATCCCTGTGACAGTATCTCAGAGACTCCCTCACGTCCCTGTGACAGTATCTCAGAGATTCCCTCATGTCCCTGTGACAGTATCTCAGAGATTCTCTCATTTCCCTGTGACACTATCTCAGAGATTCCCTCACGTCCCTGTGACACTATCTCAGAGATTCCCTCATGTCCCTGTGACACTATCTCAGAGGTTCCCTCATGTCCCTGTGACAGTATCTCAGAGATTCCCTCACGTCCCTGTGACACTATCTCAGAGATTCCCTCATGTCCCTGTGACAGTATCTCAGAGACTCCCTCACGTCCCTGTGACAGTATCTCAGAGATTCCCTCATGTCCCTGTGACAGTATCTCAGAGATTCCCTCATTTCCCTGTGACACTATCTCAGAGATTCCCTCACGTCCCTGTGACACTATCTCAGAGATTCCCTCATGTCCCTGTGACACTATCTCAGAGATTCCCTCATGTCCCTGTGACAGTATCTCAGAGATTCCCTCACGTCCCTGTGACACTATCTCAGAGATTCCCTCACGTCCCTGTGACACTATCTCAGAGATTCCCTCACGTCCCTGTGACAGTATCTCAGAGATTCCCTCACGTCCCTGTGACACTATCTCAGAGATTCCCTCATGTCCCTGTGACAGTATCTCAGAGATTCCCTCACGTCCCTGTGACAGTATCTCAGAGATTCCCTCATGTCCCTGTGACAGTATCTCAGAGATGCCCTCACGTCCCTGTGACACTATCTCACAGATTCCCTCACGTCCCTGTGACACTATCTCAGAGATGCCCTCACGTCCCTGTGACAGTATCTCAGAGATGCCCTCACGTCCCTGTGACAGTATCTCAGAGATTCCCTCATGTCCCTGTGACAGTATCTCACAGATTCCCTCACGTCCCTGTGACACTATCTCAGAGATGCCCTCACGTCCCTGTGACACTATCTCAGAGATTCCCTCACTTCCCTGTGACACTATCTCAGAGATTCCCTCATGTCCCTGTGTCACTATCTCAGAGATTCCCTCACGTCCCTGTGACACTATCTCAGAGATTCCCTCATGTCCCTGTGACAGTATCTCACAGATTCCCTCCTGTCCCTGTGACACTATCTCAGAGATTCCCTCACGTCCCTGTGACCCTATCTCAGAGATTCCCTCACGTCCCTGTGACACTATCTCAGAGATTCCCTCACGTCCCTGTGACACTATCTCAGAGATTCCCTCATGTCCCTGTGACACTATCTCAGAGATTCCCTCATGTCCCTGTGACAGTATCTCAGAGATTCCCTCACGTCCCTGTGACACTATCTCAGAGATTCCCTCACGTCCCTGTGACACTATCTCAGAGATTCCCTCACGTCCCTGTGACAGTATCTCAGAGATTCCCTCACGTCCCTGTGACACTATCTCAGAGATTCCCTCATGTCCCTGTGACACTATCTCAGAGATTCCCTCATGTCCCTGTGACAGTATCTCAGAGATTCCCTCACGTCCCTGTGACAGTATCTCAGAGATTCCCTCATGTCCCTGTGACAGTATCTCAGAGATGCCCTCACGTCCCTGTGACACTATCTCACAGATTCCCTCACGTCCCTGTGACACTATCTCAGAGATGCCCTCACGTCCCTGTGACAGTATCTCAGAGATGCCCTCACGTCCCTGTGACAGTATCTCAGAGATTCCCTCATGTCCCTGTGACAGTATCTCACAGATTCCCTCACGTCCCTGTGACACTATCTCAGAGATGCCCTCACGTCCCTGTGACACTATCTCAGAGATTCCCTCACTTCCCTGTGACAGTATCTCAGAGATTCCCTCATGTCCCTGTGACAGTATCTCACAGATTCCCTCCTGTCCCTGTGACACTATCTCAGAGATTCCCTCACGTCCCTGTGACCCTATCTCAGAGATTCCCTCACGTCCCTGTGACACTATCTCAGAGATTCCCTCACGTCCCTGTGCCACCATTCCACTCATGCAGGAGTTGGACTCCTCCATCCTCTGGGCGATTGTGGAGAGTGCGCGTGGCACCTGTTCCAGCACCTCGCAAATGTGCTGCTGCCCCTCGATCATTCTCCTTTTAAAGGATGGCCCCCAGGGTTCAGCATCTGTGTCCAGCTGAGCAGAGCCTGGAGAGGAGTGTGCCCACCGAGGCGGACTCTCCACAGCTGCCCCTGCCACCAGTGTCTGCTCGTGCTCACATGTGTGGTGACTCACCAGGTACCAACCCAACTAACTGAGGACTGGGACCCACCGAGGTGTGAGTATCTGCGCTGGTGGATGGCTCACTCAGATGTGACGGTGCCCCCTCAGAGATCGGCAGGTCCTCTGAGGAATCGCCCTCCGCTGTCACAGCGGTCGCTGACAGCCCTGTAAGAGAACAGAAGGCAATATTAAGCATGATCACAGATGTGCCATGTTGTGATGAGCATACTGAGGTGTTGAAGATAGCAAGGCATGTTAACATCAATTCACATTGTGAGTGCTGAATGGTAAAGTTCTGTCACCAGACCTTTGTCGGGTGCCAGTCTCGGTGTCCCCGAGGGACAGACACTCGAGGGTGCGGCTCAGCTCCAGCGCCTCCTGCTCCGTGTCTGTGAGGACGACGGTCTGTTGCGGCCCCCCCTCCGGTCCTCACCCTCACCCTCATTCTGGGCTCTCCTCCTATAAGGGGAGAAAGTACAGATGTGTGAGTGAGTGATGGTGAAGAGGCCAACTGATGAACGCATTGGTTTGGGTGAGGCTGACCGTGAAAGAGGTGCATCAGAGGGTGAGTATGAGGTAGAGCCATCACATTGGATGAGGATTCGGGTGAGTGGTAGTGGTGGGGTGAGTAATGGGGAGGTGAGTAAGTGCAGGTAAGTTGAGGATGAGGTTTGAGTGGGTGTGAGGAGTGATGTGATAGAGTAGTGTTGGCAGTGCAGAATGAGTTGTGGGGTGGGGGCGGTGATGTGGAAGACGGAGTGTAAGAGAACGAGTAAGTGTACTCACTTTGACTGACCTGGTTAGGTCATTGAAGCACTTCCTGCACTGGATCCAGGTCTGGGAGACGTTGCTGCTGCTGCTGACCTCCTCTGCCACCTCGAGCCCAGCCTTCTTGGTGGCAGAGGGTGGCCACTTCCTCCTGTGGGCCGGGTAGAAGATCTCTCTCCTCCTCCTCACCCCATCCAGTAGCACCTGGAGTGAGGCATCACTGAATCTGGGAGCGGCCTTTCCCCTGGGGCTGCTCCATGGCGCTGTGTGGGTGTTTGCTCCAGGAGCAGCCGTTGGAGGACTGCCCCTTTAAACCGGGCTCCTCCAGCTGACAGCGTGTGATGCGGGCGCGCAGTCCGCCCGCTGCGCAGCTTTCGGACGGCAAACCCGGGAACCACCTTACGTGGCTCCAACTGACCCGCGACCGGGTGGGAAAACGGATACATTTTATTGGGCGGGTTACCCACACACCCAATCACCTCCCCCCGCTGCCATCCCACCTCCCCGCTAATATCGGGGCCTTGGACTCCGCCTGCCTCGATCACACGATACCGGGCCATAATCCTGGAACTCCCTCCCTAACGGCACCGCGGGAGAACCGTCACCACACGGACTGCAGCGGTTCAAGATGGCGGCTCACCACCGCCTTCTCGAGGGGCAACCCGTGGGGCTGCCAACTCAGCTCAGGCAGATTCCTGGAGGTTTCATCACATGACCAATAGCTCCGCCCCCCCCCAACGTTCTCACCATTGGTCACCCGACGCCTCCGCCCTCATGATGCCCCGCCCTCCCACAGCCAATCGGAAAGCCGAGGACGCTCTTGGTTGCTCGATTGGATGACTGTGGACTGTCCGTCAAACACCCTTCGCTCCCCAGCTCTGATATTTTTACCACGAGTTGATGAACAAAAGTGTTTTTTCGGTGTTTTTACAAAACTCGGCTCGTTTCTCCCCCTGTGATTTCTCCCCCTGGGTTTTTTTTTGCTCCCAGCTTTGACCTGGAGATCAATCATCGATTCCCAGAGACTGCGGGACAATCCTGCAGGATTGACGATTCGAACGATGAGGGATGGGAGATAAATGCCGGCCTCGCCAGGGACTCCCACATCCCCAGGATGATTCAACAAACCAGTGATCCGGAATTCAGGCAGTGCGTCGGACACGTTACATGTGAAGAGATACTTCAGACAGATTCCCCCTGACCTTATCCCACTGACCAGTCGCACCCAGAGGCAATTCTGATCCACACACAGCTCGTGGTCTCTTGCAGCCCTCTGAATATTATGGACTAGGCACTCCCACAACGTGCATTAACCATCAGTCTAACTCTATGGTCGTTAGAAAGCAGAGAGTGAGTGAGAATATTCTTACTGCAGGTCCCTCAGGTCCAGACGGCCCCTCAATCAGCATTCCCTGTAACAAACACAGTGCAATCAATAAACCTCGCTCAACACAGCCTCACTGTACCTCGAAGGCAACTCCCTCCTCCCTCCAGTCTTTTCACCTCTTCCCCATCTCCCTCTCTCTCCCTCCCTCTCTCTCCCTTCCTCTCTCTGCCTCTCCCTCTCTCTCCCTCCCTCTCCCTCCCTCCCTCTCTCTGCCTCTCCCTCTCTCTCCCTCCCTCTCTCTCCCTCCCTCTCTCTGCCTCTCCCTCTCTCTCCCTCCCTCTCTCTCCCTCCCTCTCTCTGCCTCTCCCTCTCTCTCCCTCCCTCTCTCTGCCTCTCCCTCTCTCTCCCTCCCTCTCTCTGCCTCTCCCTCTCTCTCCCTCCCTCTCTCTGTCTCTCCCTCTCTCTCTCTCTCTGACTCTCCCTCTTTCCTTCCCTCTCTTTCTCCCATTCTTTCTCTCTCTCTCCCTCTCTCTCTCCCTCTCTCTCTCTCCTCTTTCTCTCTCTCTCTCCCCTCTTTCTCTCTCTCTCCCTCTCTCTCTCCATTTTCTCTTTATCTCCCTTTCTCTCTCTCTCTCCCTCCCTCTCTCTCTCTCCCTCCCCTTTCTCTCTCTCTTCCTCTCTCTCTCTCTCCCTCTCCCTCTCTCTCTCTCTGACTCTCCCTCTCTCTCTCCCTCTCTCTCTCCCCCTCTCTCCCTCTCCCTCCCTCTCTCTCTCTCCCTCTTTCTCTCTCTCTCTCTTCCTCTCTCTCTCTCTCTCTCTGACTCTCCCTCTCTCTCTCTCCCTCTATCTCTCTCTCCCTCTCCCTCTCTCCCTCTCCCTCTCTCCCTCTCCCTCTCTCTCTCCCCCTCTCTCTCTCTCCCTCTTTCTCTCTCTCCCTCTCTCTCCCCCTCTCTCTCTTCCTCTCTCCCCCTCACTCTCTCTCTCTCCCTCTCTCTCTCTCCCTCTCTCCCTCTCCCTCTCTCTCTCCCCCTCTCTCTCTTCCTCTCTCCCCCTCACTCTCTCTCCCTCCCTCTCTCTCTCTCCCTCTTTCTCTCTCTCTCTCTCTTCCTCTCTCTCTCTCTCTGACTCTCCCTCGTTCTCTCTCTCCCTCTCTCTCCCCCTCTCTCTCTTCCTCTCTCCCTCTCTCTCTCTCCCTCTCTCTCTCTCCCTCTCCCCCTCTCTCTCTCTGTCTCCCCCTCCCTCCTCCCCCCACCAGCCCTCCCTCCCCACCTCCCCATCCTCCCCTCCTCCCCATCCTCACCTCCCCGCCCCCCCATGCCCTCTCCCCCCTCCCCACCAAAAGCCTCACCCCCCTGACCCCCTACCCCTCTCCCCGATGGGCCCAGGAGGCTGCCCCTCTCCCACCCCGAGTTTATCAGCAGGCAGGAGGGGAGAAGCAGAGGGTCTTGTTACTCACGGGCTCCACCACTGCCGGTTCACCTTTCTGTCCCTTCTCCCCCAAGAGGCCCAGCGCATTCGTGTTCACCTGTAATTAGATCAGAATCTGTCTCAGTGCTGGAGCTCCCGTCACACACACGTCCCCCTCGTTCCATCACCGATTTGTCAGCAGGGACCTTCAACACTGCATCAATCCTGGACCCTGTCCAGATCAGCTCAGGCAAGAAGGAGTCGGGAAAAAATGGGTCTGACCCACAGGGTTATTGGAACAAGGAATGTTTCACCCAAAGAGGCTCCAGTGAGGCAAAGAAGATCACATTCATAGAATCATAGGATCATAGAACGATACGGCACAGGAGGAGGCCATTCGGCCCATCGTGCCTGTGCCGGCTCTTTGAAAGATCTATCCAATTAGTCCCACTCCCCCGCTCTTTCCCCACAGCCCTGAAAATTTTTCCCTTCAAGTATTTCTCCAATTCCCTTTTGAAAGTTATTATTGAATCTGCTTCCACCGCCCTTTCAGGCAGCACATTCCAGATCAGAACAACTCGCTGCGTAAAAAAACATTCTCCTCATCTCCCCTCTGGTTCTTTTGCCAATTACCTTAAATCTGAGTCCTCGGGTTACCGACCCTCCTTTTGTGGAAAAGGGAATGGATATTTGAAAAGGAAGAATAAAATGGGGAAAGGGTGAGGGATAATGGCAGCAGAGTAAACTCCTGAGGAAGAGCTAGCACTGGGGCCACGGGCTGAATGGTCTCTTTCTGTGCTGTCATTTCGACGATTAGTTTTGACTAATCTAAGAAACGAACTTTCCCTTTTTGGGGTAGGTTTAATTTCCTCTTTGCAGTTTAGTGACCAGAAAAATAACAGGTGTTTAAAAAGACTTTCCACCCTCCAAAAACTCTAGCTCATCAGAAACTCTGTCCCCCCCGTATCCTAACTCACCCCGAGTCCCGTTCACCCATCACCCCCTGAGCTCACTGACCCACACTGGCTCCCGGTCCGGGAACACCCCGATTTTAAAATTCTCATCCTCATGTTCAAATCCCTCCATGGCCTCGGCCCTCCCTATCTCTGTAACCCCCTCCAGCCCCACACCCCTCCCTATCTCTGTAACCTCCTCCAGCCCCACACCCCTCCCTATCTCTGTAACCTCCTCCAGCCCCACACCCCTCCCTATCTCTGTAACCCCCTCCAGCCCCACACCCCTCCCTATCTCTGTAACCCCCTCCAGCCCCACACCCCTCCCTATCTCTGTAACCTCCTCCAGCCCCACACCCCTCCCTATCTCTGTAACCTCCTCCAGCCCCACACCCCTCCCTATCTCTGTAACCTCCTCCAGCCCCACACCCCTCCCTATCTCTGTAACCCCCTCCAGCCCCACACCCCTCCCTATCTCTGTAACCCCCTCCAGCCCCACACCCCTCCCTATCTCTGTAACCCCCTCCAGCCCTACAACCCTCCGAGATCTCTGCGCTCCTCCAATTCCGGCCTCTTGTCCATCCCCGATTTTAATCGCTCCACCATTGGCGGCCGTGCCTTCAGCTGCCTGGGCCCTAAGCTCTGGAATTCCCTCCCTAAACGTCTCCCCCTCACCCCCTCTCTCTCCCCCTCTCTCTCCTCCTTTAAGACGCTCCTTAAAACCCATTTCTTTGACTTTTCGTCACCTGTCCTAATATCTCCTTATGTGACTCGGTGTCAAATCTTATCAGGTTTACGCTCCTGTGAAGCAGGGTGGGAGGTTTTACTGCATTAAAAGCACTGTATAAATGGGAGTCATCAATGTTGTTTAACATGAATGGAGAATCCAGGAAAATTGAGCAGGGAGAAAATGAAAGCTTTGAGAGAATTTCAGGAAAAATAAGGATTGGAGTCGAAGGAAATGGAGGAAAGTTCAGGCAGGTGAAGGTGGATGGTTCATTAATTCCAATATACTGGGGTGTGACAGAATTACCCATTGATTTTAATATACTGGGGAGTGACAGAATTACCCATTGATTCCAATATACTGGGGTGTGACAGAATTACCCATTGATTCCAATATACTGGGGTGTGACAGAATTACACATTGATTCCAGTATACTGGGGTGTGACAGAATTACCCATTGATTCCAATATACTGGGGTGTGACAGAATTACCCATTGATTCCAATATACTGGGGTGTGACAGAATTACCCATTGATTTTAATATACTGGGGTGTGACAGAATTACCCATTGATTCCAATATACTGGGGAGTGACAGAATTACCCATTGATTCCAATATACTGGGGAGTGACAGAATTACCCATTGATTCCAATATACTGGGGAGTGACAGAATTACCCATTGATTCCAATATAATGGGGTGTGACAGAATTACCCATTGATTCCAATATACTGGGGAGTGACAAAATTACCCATTGATTCCAATATACTGGGGTGTGACAGAATTACCCATTAATTCCAATATACTGGGGTGTGACAGAATTACCCATTGATTCCAATACACTGGGGTGTGACAGAACTACCCATTAATTCCAATATACTGGGGTGTGACAGAATTTCCCATTGATTCCAATATACTGGGGTATGACAGAATTACCCATTGATTTTAATATACTGGGGTGTGACAGAATTACCCATTGATTCCAATATACTGGGGTGTGACAGAATTACCCATTAATTCCAATATACTGGGGTGTGACAGAATTACCCATTAATTCCAATATACTGGGGTGTGACAGAATTACCCATTAATTCCAATATACTGGGGTGTGACAGAATTACCCATTGATTCCAATATACTGGGGTGTGACATAATTACCCATTGATTTTAATATACTGGGGAGTGACAGAATTACCCATTGATTCCAATATACTGGGGAGTGACAGAATTACCCATTAATTCCAATATACTGGGGTGTGACAGAATTAGCCATTAATTCCAATATACTGGGGTGTGACAGAATTACCCATTAATTCCAATATACTGGGGTGTGACAGAATTACCCATTAATTCCCATATACTGGGGTGTGACAGAATTACCCATTAATTCCAATATACTGGGGTGTGACAGAATTACCCATTGATTCCAATATACTGGGGAGTGACAGAATTACCCATTGATTCCAATATACTGGGGAGTGACAGAATTACCCATTGATTCCAATATACTGGGGAGTGACAGAATTACCCATTGATTCCAATATACTGGGGAGTGACAGAATTACCCATTAATTTTAATATACTGGGGTGTGACAGAATTACACATTGATTTTAATATACTGGGGTGTTGCAGAATTACCCATTGATTCCAATATACTGGGGAGTGACAGAATTACCCATTGATTCCAATATACTGGGGTGTGACAGAATTACACATTGATTTTAATATACTGGGGTGTGACAGAATTTCCCATTGATTCCAATATACTGGGGAGTGACAGAATTACCCATTAATTCCCATATACTGGGGTGTGACAGAATTACCCATTGATTTTAATATACTGGGGTGTGACAGAATTACCCATTAATTCCCATATACTGGGGTGTGACAGAATTACCCATTGATTCCAATATACTGGGGTGTGACAGAATTACCCATTGATTCCAATATACTGGGGTGTGACAGAATTACACATTGATTCCAATATACTGGGGTGTGACAGAATTACACATTGATTCCAATATACTGCGGAGTGACAGAATTACCCATTAATTCCAATATACTGGGGA
The DNA here is from genome assembly GCF_035084215.1 of Heptranchias perlo. Classification (NCBI taxonomy): domain Eukaryota; kingdom Metazoa; phylum Chordata; class Chondrichthyes; order Hexanchiformes; family Hexanchidae; genus Heptranchias; species Heptranchias perlo. The sequence goes on from NW_027139406.1 coordinate 132,186, forward strand.
GTGACAGAATTACCCATTAATTCCAATATACTGGGGTGTGACAGAATTACCCATTGATTTTAATATACTGGGGTGTGACAGAATTACCCATTAATTCCCATATACTGGGGTGTGACAGAATTACCCATTGATTCCAATATACTGGGGTGTGACAGAATTACCTATTGATTCCAATATACTGGGGTGTGAAAGAATTACCCATTGATTTTAATATACTGGGGTGTGATAGAATTACACATTGATTTTAATATACTGGGGTGTGACAGAATTACCCATTGATTTTAATATACTGGGGTGTGACAGAATTACCCATTAATTCCAATATACTGGGGTGTGACAGAATTACCCATTGATTCCAATATACTGGGGTGTGACAGAATTACACATTAATTCCAATATACTGGGGTGTGACAGAATTACCCATTGATTTTAATATACTGGGGTGTGACACAATTACCCATTGATTCCAATATACTGGGGTGTGACAGAATTACACATTAATTCCAATATACTGGGGTGTGACAGAATTACCCATTGATTATAATATACTGGGGTGTGACAGAATTACCCATTGATTCCAATATACTGGGGTGTGACAGAATTACCCATTGATTTTAATATACTGGGGTGTGACAGAATTACCCATTGATTTTAATATACTGGGGTGTGACAGAATTACCCATTGATTCCAATATACTGGGGTGTGACAGAATTACACATTAATTCCAATATACTGGGGTGTGACAGAATTACCCATTGATTTTAATATACTGGGGTGTGACAGAATTACCCATTGATTCCAATATACTGGGGTGTGACAGAATTACACATTAATTCCAATATACTGGGGTGTGACAGAATTACCCATTGATTTTAATATACTGGGGTGTGACAGAATTACCCATTGATTCCAATATACTGGGGTGTGACAGAATTACACATTGATTTTAATATACTGGGGTGTGACAGAATTACCCATTGATTCCAATATACTGGGGAGTGACAGAATTACCCATTGATTCCAATATACTGGGGTGTGACAGAATTACACATTGATTTTAATATACTGGGGAGTGACAGAATTACACATTAATTCCCATATACTGGGGTGTGACAGAATTACCCATTGATTTTAATATACTGGGGTGTGACAGAATTACCCATTAATTCCCATATACTGGGGTGTGACAGAATTACCCATTGATTCCAATATACTGGGGTGTGACAGAATTACCCATTGATTCCAATATACTGGGGTGTGACAGAATTACACATTGATTCCAATATACTGGGGTGTGACAGAATTACACATTGATTCCAATATACTGGGGAGTGACAGAATTACCCATTAATTCCAATATACTGGGGAGTGACAGAATTACCCATTGATTCCAATATACTGGGGAGTGACAGAATTACCCATTGATTCCAATATACTGGGGAGTGACAGAATTACCCATTGATTCCAATATAATGGGGTGTGACAGAATTACCCATTGATTCCAATATACTGGGGAGTGACAAAATTACCCATTGATTCCAATATACTGGGGTGTGACAGAATTACCCATTAATTCCAATATACTGGGGTGTGACAGAATTACCCATTGATTCCAATATACTGGGGTGTGACAGAACTACCCATTAATTCCAATATACTGGGGTGTGACAGAATTACCCATTGATTCCAATATACTGGGGTATGACAGAATTACCCATTGATTTTAATATACTGGGGTGTGAAAGAATTACCCATTGATTCCAATATACTGGGGTGTGACAGAATTACCCATTAATTCCAATATACTGGGGTGTGACAGAATTACCCATTAATTCCAATATACTGGGGTGTGACAGAATTACCCATTAATTCCAATATACTGGGGTGTGACAGAGTTACCCATTGATTCCAATATACTGGGGTGTGACAGAATTACCCATTGATTTTAATATACTGGGGAGTGACAGAATTACCCATTGATTCCAATATACTGGGGAGTGACAGAATTACCCATTAATTCCAATATACTGGGGTGTGACAGAATTACCCATTAATTCCAATATACTGGGGTGTGACAGAATTACCCATTAATTCCCATATACTGGGGTGTGACAGAATTACCCATTAATTCCAATATACTGGGGTGTGACAGAATTACCCATTAATTCCCATATACTGGGGTGTGACAGAATTACCCATTAATTCCAATATACTGGGGTGTGACAGAATTACCCATTGATTCCAATATACTGGGGTGTGACAGAATTACCCATTGATTCCAATATACTGGGGAGTGACAGAATTACCCATTGATTCCAATATACTGGGGAGTGACAGAATTACCCATTGATTCCAATATACTGGGGAGTGACAGAATTACCCATTAATTTTAATATACTGGGGTGTGACAGAATTACACATTGATTTTAATATACTGGGGTGTTGCAGAATTACCCATTGATTCCAATATACTGGGGAGTGACAGAATTACCCATTGATTCCAATATACTGGGGTGTGACAGAATTACACATTGATTTTAATATACTGGGGTGTGACAGAATTTCCCATTGATTCCAATATACTGGGGAGTGACAGAATTACCCATTAATTCCCATATACTGGGGTGTGACAGAATTACCCATTGATTTTAATATACTGGGGTGTGACAGAATTACCCATTAATTCCCATATACTGGGGTGTGACAGAATTACCCATTGATTCCAATATACTGGGGTGTGACAGAATTACCCATTGATTCCAATATACTGGGGTGTGACAGAATTGCACATTGATTCCAATATACTGGGGTGTGACAGAATTACACATTGATTCCAATATACTGGGGAGTGACAGAATTACCCATTAATTCCAATATACTGGGGAGTGACAGAATTACCCATTAATTCCAATATACTGGGGTGTGACAGAATTACCCATTGATTTTAATATACTGGGGTGTGACAGAATTACCCATTGATTCCAATATACTGGGGTGTGACAGAATTACCCATTGATTTTAATATACTGGGTTGTGATAGAATTACACATTGATTTTAATATACTGGGGTGTGACAGAATTACCCATTGATTTTAATATACTGGGGTGTGACAGAATTACCCATTATTTCCAATATACTGGGGTGTGACAGAATTACCCATTGATTCCAATATACTGGGGTGTGACAGAATTACACATTAATTCCAATATACTGGGGTGTGACAGAATTACCCATTGATTTTAATATACTGGGGTGTGACAGAATTACCCATTGATTCCAATATACTGGGGTGTGACAGAATTACACATTAATTCGAATATACTGGGGTGTGACAGAATTACCCATTGATTTTAATATACTGGGGTGTGACAGAATTACCCATTGATTCCAATATACTGGGGTGTGACAGAATTACCCATTGATTTTAATATACTGGGGTGTGACAGAATTACCCATTGATTTTAATATACTGGGGTGTGACAGAATTACCCATTGATTCCAATATACTGGGGTGTGACAGAATTACACATTAATTCCAATATACTGGGGTGTGACAGAATTACCCATTGATTTTAATATACTGGGGTGTGACAGAATTACCCATTGATTCCAATATACTGGGGTGTGACAGAATTACACATTAATTCCAATATACTGGGGTGTGACATAATTACCCATTGATTTTAATATACTGGGGTGTGACAGAATTACCCATTGATTCCAATATACTGGGGTGTGACAGAATTACACATTGATTTTAATATACTGGGGTGTGACAGAATTACCCATTGATTCCAATATACTGGGGAGTGACAGAATTACCCATTGATTCCAATATACTGGGGTGTGACAGAATTACACATTGATTTTAATATACTGGGGTGTGACAGAATTACCCATTGATTCCAATATACTGGGGAGTGACAGAATTACACATTAATTCCCATATACTGGGGTGTGACAGAATTACCCATTGATTTTAATATACTGGGGTGTGACAGAATTACCCATTGATTTTAATATACTGGGGTGTGACAGAATTACCCATTGATTCCAATATACTGGGGTGTGACAGAATTACCCATTAATTCCAATATACTGGGGAGTGACAGAATTACCCATTAATTCCAATATACTGGGGTGTGACAGAATTACCCATTAATTCCCATATACTGGGGTGTGACAGAATTACCCATTGATTCCAATATACTGGGGTGTGACAGAATTACCCATTGATTCCAATATACTGGGGTGTGACAGAATTACCCATTGATTTTAATATACTGGGGTGTGATAGAATTACACATTGATTTTAATATACTGGGGTGTGACAGAATTACCCATTGATTTTAATATACTGGGGTGTGACAGAATTACCCATTAATTCCAATATACTGGGGTGTGACAGAATTACCCATTGATTCCAATATACTGGGGTGTGACAGAATTACACATTAATTCCAATATACTGGGGTGTGACAGAATTACCCATTGATTTTAATATACTGGGGTGTGACAGAATTACCCATTGATTCCAATATACTGGGGTGTGACAGAATTACACATTAATTCCAATATACTGGGGTGTGACAGAATTACCCATTGATTTTAATATACTGGGGTGTGACAGAATTACCCATTGATTCCAATATACTGGGGTGTGACAGAATTACCCATTGATTTTAATATACTGGGGTGTGACAGAATTACCCATTGATTTTAATATACTGGGGTGTGACAGAATTACCCATTGATTCCAATATACTGGGGTGTGACAGAATTACACATTAATTCCAATATACTGGGGTGTGACAGAATTACCCATTGATTTTAATATACTGGGGTGTGACAGAATTACCCATTGATTCCAATATACTGGGGTGTGACAGAATTACACATTAATTCCAATATACTGGGGTGTGACAGAATTACCCATTGATTTTAATATACTGGGGTGTGACAGAATTACCCATTGATTCCAATATACTGGGGTGTGACAGAATTACACATTGATTTTAATATACTGGGGTGTGACAGAATTACCCATTGATTCCAATATACTGGGGAGTGACAGAATTACCGATTGATTCCAATATACTGGGGTGTGACAGAATTACACATTGATTTTAATATACTGGGGAGTGACAGAATTACCCATTGATTCCAATATACTGGGGAGTGACAGAATTACACATTAATTCCCATATACTGGGGTGTGACAGAATTACCCATTGATTTTAATATACTGGGGTGTGACAGAATTACCCATTAATTCCCATATACTGGGGTGTGACAGAATTACCCATTGATTCCAATATACTGGGGTGTGACAGAATTACCCATTGATTCCAATATACTGGGGTGTGACAGAATTACACATTGATTCCAATATACTGGGGTGTGACAGAATTACCCATTGATTCCAATATACTGGGGAGTGACAGAATTACCCATTAATTCCAATATACTGGGGAGTGACAGAATTACCCATTAATTCCAATATACTGGGGTGTGACAGAATTACCCATTGATTTTTATATACTGGGGTGTGACAGAATTACCCATTGATTCCAATATAATGGGGTGTGACAGAATTACCCATTAATTCCAATATACTGGGGAGTGACAGAATTACCCATTAATTCCAATATACTGGGGTGTGACAGAATTACCCATTAATTCCCATATACTGGGGTGTGACAGAATTACCCATTGATTCCAATATACTGGGGTGTGACAGAATTACCCATTGATTCCAATATACTGGGGTGTGACAGAATTACCCATTGATTTTAATATACTGGGGTGTGATAGAATTACACATTGATTTTAATATACTGGGGTGTGACAGAATTACCCATTGATTTTAATATACTGGGGTGTGACAGAATTACCCATTAATTCCCATATACTGGGGTGTGACAGAATTACCCATTGATTCCAATATACTGGGGTGTGACAGAATTACACATTAATTCCAATATACTGGGGTGTTACAGAATTACCCATTGATTTTAATATACTGGGGTGTGACAGAATTACCCATTGATTCCAATATACTGGGGTGTGACAGAATTACCCATTAATTCCAATATACTGGGGTGTGACAGAATTACCCATTGATTTTAATATACTGGGGTGTGACAGAATTACCCATTGATTCCAATACACTGGGGTGTGACAGAATTACCCATTGATTTTAATATACTGGGGTGTGACAGAATTACCCATTGATTTTAATATACTGGGGTGTGACAGAATTACCCATTGATTCCAATATACTGGGGTGTGACAGAATTACACATTAATTCCAATATACTGGGGTGTGACAGAATTACCCATTGATTTTAATATACTGGGGTGTGACAGAATTACCCATTGATTCCAATATACTGGGGTGTGACAGAATTACACATTAATTCCAATATACTGGGGTGTGACAGAATTACCCATTGATTTTAATATACTGGGGTGTGACAGAATTACCCATTGATTCCAATATACTGGGGTGTGACAGAATTACACATTGATTCCAATATACTGGAGTGTGACAGAATTACACATTGATATTAATATACTGGGGTGTTACAGAATTACCCATTGATATTAATATACTGTGGTGTTACAGAATTACCCATTAATTCTAATATACTGGGGTGTGACAGAATTACCCATTGATTCCAATATACTGGGGTGTGACAGAATTACACATTAATTCCAATATACTGGGGTGTGACAGAATTACCCATTGATTTTAATATACTGGGGTGTGACAGAATTACCCATTGATTCCAATATACTGGGGTGTGACAGAATTACACATTAATTCCAATATACTGGGGTGTGACAGAATTACCCATTCATTTTAATATACTGGGGTGTGACAGAATTACCCATTGATTCCAATATACTGGGGTGTGACAGAATTACACATTGATTCCAATATACTGGAGTGTGACAGAATTACACATTGATATTAATATACTGGGGTGTTACAGAATTACCCATTGATATTAATATACTGTGGTGTTACAGAATTACCCATTAATTCTAATATACTGGGGTGTTACAGAATTACCCATCGATATTAATATACTGGGGTGTTACAGAATTACCCATTAATTCCAATATACTGGAGTGTGACAGAATTACACATTGATATTAATATACTGGGGTGTTACAGAATTACCCATTGATATTAATATACTGGGGTGTTACAGAATTACCCATTAATTCCAATATATTGGGGTGTGACAGAATTACCCATTAATTCCAATATACTGGGGTGTGACAGAATTACCCATTAATTCCCATGTACTGGGGTGTGACAGAATTACCCATTGATTCCAATATACTGGGGTGTGACAGAATTACCCATTAATTCCAATATACTGGGGTGTGACAGAATTACCCATTAATTCCCATATACTGGGGTGTGACAGAATTACCCATTAATTCCAATATACTGGGGTGTGACAGAATTACCCATTAATTCCAATATACTGGGGTGTGACAGAATTACCCATTGATTCCAATATACTGGGGTGTGACAGAATTACCCATTCATTCCAATATACTGGGGTGTGACAGAATTACACATTGATTCCAATATACTGGGGTGTGACAGAATTACTCATTGATTCCAATATACTGGGGTGTGACAGAATTACCCATTGATTCCAATATACTGGGGTGTGACAGAATTACCCATTCATTCCAATATACTGGGGTGTGACAGAATTACACATTGATTCCAATATACTGGGGTGTGACAGAATTACACATTAATTCCAATATACTGGGGTGTGACAGAATTACCCATTGATTCCAATATACTGGGGTGTGACAGAATTACACATTGATTCCAATATACTGGGGTGTGACTGAATTACCCATTAATTCCAATATACTGGGGTGTGACAGAATTACCCATTAATTCCAATATACTGGGGTGTGACAGAATTACCCATTAATTCCAATGTACTGGGGTGTGACAGAATTACCCATTGATTCCAATATACTGGGGTGTGACAGAATTACCCATTAATTCCAATATACTGGGGTGTGACAGAATTACACATTGATTCCAATATACTGGGGTGTGACAGAATTACCCATTAATTCCAATATACTGGGGTGTGACAGAATTACCCATTGATTCCAATATACTGGGGTGTGACAGAATTACCCATTAATTCCAATATACTGGGGTGTGACAGAATTACCCATTAATTCCAATATACTGGGGTGTGACAGAATTACACATTAATTCCAATATACTGGGGTGTGACAGAATTACCCATTGATTTTAATATACTGGGGTGTGACAGAGTTCCCCATTAATTCAAATACACTGGGGTGTGACAGAATTACCCATTGATTTTAATATACTGGGGTGTGACAGAATTAACCATTGATTCCAATACACTGGGGTGTGACAGAGTTCCCCATTGATTCCAATATACTGGGGTGTGACAGAATTGCCCATTGATTTTAATATCCTGGGGTGTGACAGAATTAACCTTTGATTTTAATATACTGGGGTGTGACAGAATTAACCTTTGATTTTAATATACTGGGGTGTGACAGAATTACCCATTGATTTCAATGTGTCACACTCTGGAGTTACCTTCCTGAACCTCCCATTCCTCCTTCAAGTCCATCTCCTCAATCAAGGTTTCATTCACCCTCCTGATCTCCCTTCCTTGGAATTTTGATTCCACCTCCTGTGAAATTCTTTGGGTCGTTTCTCAAATTTAAAGGCATTACATAAAGCAATTTATTGTTGTTGATGGTGAACTGGGCCATTTCCTGGACCAGGAGCCAGTGTGGGTCAGTGAGCTCAGGGGGTGATGGGTGAACGGGACTCGGGGTGAGTTAGGATACGGGGGGACAGAGTTTTGGATGAGCTGAAGTTTACGGAGAGTGGGGGACGGGAGGCCGGGCAGGAGAGCACTGGAATAGTGGAGTCTGGAGGTAAGAAAGGCAGGGATGAGGGTTTCAGCAGCAGATGAGCTGAGGCAGGGGCGGAGACGGGCAACGTTACAGCCAATAAAGAACTTTTTGAAGTCCAGTCACTGTTGTAATGTCGGAAAGAGCGACAGCTAATTTGCACACAGCAAGATCCCACAAATTGGAATGAGATAATGACCAGATAATCTGTTTTTAGTGATAAATATTGGCCCCAGCACATGTGGGAGAACTCCCCCTGCTCTTCTTCCAATAGCGGCCATTGGATCTTTTACATCCACCTGAGAGGGCAGACGGGGCCTCGGTTTAACGTCTCATCCGAAAGACGGCACCTCTGACAGTGCAGCACTCCCTCAGTACTGACCCTCCGACAGTGCTGCACTCCCTCAGTACTGACCCTCCGACAGTGCGGCGCTCCCTCAGCACTGACCCTCCGACAGTGCAGCGCTCTCTCAGTACTGACCCTCCGACAGTGCAGCACTCCCTCAGTACTGACCCTCCGACAGTGCGGCGCTCCCTCAGCACTGACCCTCCGACAGTGCAGCGCTCCCTCAGTACTGACCCTCCGACAGTGCAGCACTCCCTCAGTACTGACCCTCCAACAGTGCGGCGCTCCTTCAGTACTGACCCTCCGACAGTGCAGCGCTCCCTCAGTACTGACCCTCCGACAGTGCAGCACTCCCTCAGTACTGACCCTCCGACAGTGCAGCGCTCCCTCAGTACTGACCCTCCGACAGTGCAGCACTCCCTCAGTACTGACCCTCCAACAGTGCGGCGCTCCCTCAGTACTGACCCTCCGACAGTGCGGCGCTCCCTCAGTACTGACCCTCCGACAGTGCGGCCTCCCTCAGTACTGACCCTCCGACAGTGCAGCACTCCCTCAGTACTGACCCTCCGACAGTGCAGCGCTCCCTCAGTACTGACCCTCTGACAGTGCGGCGCTCCCTCAGTACTGACCCTCCGACAGTGCGGCGCTCCCTCAGTACTGACCCTCCGACAGTGCGGCGCTCCCTCAGTACTGACCCTCCGACAGTGCAGCACTCCCTCAGTACTGACCCTCCGACAGTGCAGCGCTCCCTCAGTACTGACCCTCCGACAGTGCGGCGCTCCCTCAGTACTGACCCTCCGACAGTGCGGCGCTCCCTCAGTACTGACCCTCCGACAGTGCGGCGCTCCCTCAGTACTGACCCTCCGACAGTGCGGCGCTCCCTCAGTACTGACCCTCCGACAGTGCGGCGCTCCCTCAGTACTGACCCTCCGACAGTGCGGCGCTCCCTCAGTACTGACCCTCCGACAGTGCGGCGCTCCCTCAGTACTGACCCTCCGACAGTGCGGCGCTCCCTCAGTACTGACCCTCCGACAGTGCGGCACTCCCTCAGGACTGACCCTCCGACAGTGCGGCGCTCCCTCAGTACTGACCCTCCGACAGTGCGGCACTCCCTCAGGACTGACCCTCCGACAGTGCGGCGCTCCCTCAGTACTGACCCTCCGACAGTGCGGCACTCCCTCAGTACTGACCCTCTGACAGTGCAGCACTCCCTCAGTACTGACCCTCCGACAGTGCGGCGCTCCCTCAGTACTGACCCTCCGACAGTGCGGCACTCCCTCAGTACTGACCCTCCGACAGTGCAGCGCTCCCTCAGTACTGACCCTCTGACAGTGCAGCACTCCCTCAGTACTGACCCTCCGACAGTGCGGCGCTCCCTCAGTACTGACCCTCCAACAGTGCAGCACTCCCTCAGTACTGACCCTCCGACAGTGCGGCGCTCCCTCAGTACTGACCCTCCGACAGTGCGGCACTCCCTCAGTACTGACCCTCTGACAGTGCGGCGCTCCCTCAGTACTGACCCTCCGACAGTGCAGCGCTCCCTCAGTACTGACCCTCCGACAGTGCAGCGCTCCCTCAGTACCAACCCTCAGACAGTGCAGCACTCCCTCAGTACTGACCCTCCGACAGTGCGGCGCTCCCTCAGTACTGACCCTCCGACAGTGCGGCACTCCCTCAGTACTGACCCTCCGACAGTGCGGCGCTCCCTCAGTACTGACCCTCCGACAGTGCAGCGCTCCCTCAGTACTGACCCTCCGACAGTGCGGCACTCCCTCAGTACTGACCCTCCGACAGTGCGGCACTCCCTCAGTACTGCACTGGGAGTGTCGGCCTGGATTACGAGCTCAAGTCTCTGGAGTGGGACTTGAACCCATGACTTTCTGACTCAGAGGCGAGAGAGCTGCCCACTGAGCCATGGCTGACACCTGTTTAAATTGCGATGGTGAAAGGCCTGTGTAGCTCACAGCTCGAAGAGGGCCGAGACAGAGAGCGTTTGTCTTTTTATAATCAGCCTGAGATATCGCAGTTATCCATTGAAGACCTAAAGTTGCAGGGCTACGGGGAAAGGGTGGGGGAGTGGGATTGGCTGGATTGTTCTTGCAGAGAGCCGGCACGGACCCGATGGGGAGAATGGCCTCCTTCAGTGTTGCACCGACTGTCGCACCATGATATGCGATGAGCAGTGAAAGCTAAATGGGTAATTTGTGTTTATTGGCCTTGAAAGGATTTATAACTCCACTCGACAGTTAAAAATAGCGAGAGTTTAACGACTCACTCTGCAGTTTGACGGCTCGGTGGGAATGGGTTTGATGGAGTAGCAGAGTTCAGTCGCTGTTACACTAACAGTGCCCGCAACACCCTGTCCGCAGCTGGCTGCTGATTGGACTGCCAGGTGAACGCCAGATATACTGGGCTTAAAATACGAGTGGCTGCCTGCGACTCTATGCAAGCTTTGACTTCCCTGAGATACATTTCAGATTCTCAGTCAATCTGGAGAAAAATCCTGATGGTAGCGACAATTTCTGAATTCACCTTATTTGATCCAGACATCTGAGAGTCAGAAGGTCATGGGTTCAAGTCCTACTCCAGAGACTTGAGCCAATAATTCAGATTGATACTCCCAGAGCAGTACTGAGGGAGTGCTGCACTGTCGGAGGGTCAGTACTGAGGGAGTGCTGCACTGTCGGAGGGTCAGTACTGAGGGAGTGCTGCACTGTCGGAGGGTCAGTACTGAGGGAGTGCTGCACTGTCGGAGGGTCAGTACTGAGGGAGTGCTGCACTGTCGGAGGGTCAGTACTGAGGGAGTGCTGCACTGTCGGAGGGTCAGTACTGAGGGAGTGCTGCACTGTCGGAGGGTCAGTACTGAGGGAGTGCTGCACTGTCGGAGGGTCAGTACTGAGGGAGTGCTGCACTGTCGGAGGGTCAGTACTGAGGGAGTGCTGCACTGTCGGAGGGTCAGGACTGAGGGAGTGCTGCACTGTCGGAGGGTCAGTACTGAGGGAGTGCTGCACTGTCGGAGGGTCAGTACTGAGGGAGTGCTGCACTGTCGGAGGGTCAGTACTGAGGGAGTGCTGCACTGTCGGAGGGTCAGTACTGAGGGAGTGCTGCACTGTCGGAGGGTCAGTACTGAGGGAGCGCTGCACTGTCAGAGGGTCAGTACTGAGGGAGTGCTGCACTGTCGGAGGGTCAGTACTGAGGGAGCGCCGCACTGTCGGAGGGTCAGTACTGAGGGAGTGCCGCACTGTCGGAGGGTCAGTACTGAGGGAGTGCTGCACTGTCGGAGGGTCAGTACTGAGGGAGCGCTGCACTGTCGGAGGGTCAGTACTGAGGGAGCGCTGCACTGTCGGAGGGTCAGTACTGAGGGAGTGCTGCACTGTCGGAGGGTCAGTACTGAGGGAGCGCTGCACTGTCGGAGGGTCAGTACTGAGGGAGCGCTGCACTGTCGGAGGGTCAGTACTGAGGGAGTGCTGCACTGTCGGAGGGTCAGTACTGAGGGAGTGCTGCACTGTCGGAGGGTCAGTACTGAGGGAGTGCTGCACTGTCGGAGGGTCAGTACTGAGGGAGTGCTGCACTGTCAGAGGGTCAGTACTGAGGGAGTGCTGCACTGTCGGAGGGTCAGTACTGAGGGAGTGCTGCACTGTCGGAGGGTCAGTACTGAGGGAGTGCTGCACTGTCGGAGGGTCATTACTGAGGGAGCGCTGCACTGTCGGAGGGTCAGTACTGAGGGAGCGCTGCACTGTCGGAGGGTCAGTACTGAGGGAGCGCTGCACTGTCGGAGGGTCAGTACTGAGGGAGCGCTGCACTGTCGGAGGGTCAGTACTGAGGGAGCGCTGCACTGTCGGAGGGTCAGTACTGAGGGAGCGCTGCACTGTCGGAGGGTCAGTACTGAGGGAGCGCTGCACTGTCGGAGGGTCAGTACTGAGGGAGTGCTGCACTGTTGGAGGGTCAGTACTGAGGGAGTGCTGCACTGTCGGAGGGTCAGTACTGAGGGAGCGCTGCACTGTCGGAGGGTCAGTACTGAGGGAGCGCTGCACTGTTGGAGGGTCAGTACTGAGGGAGTGCTGCACTGTCGGAGGGTCAGTACTGAGGGAGCGCTGCACTGTCGGAGGGTCAGTACTGAGGGAGTGCTGCACTGTCGGAGGGTCAGTACTGAGGGAGCGCTGCACTGTCGGAGGGTCAGTACTGAGGGAGCGCTGCACTGTCGGAGGGTCAGTACTGAGGGAGTGCTGCACTGTCGGAGGGTCAGTACTGAGGGAGCGCTGCACTGTCGGAGGGTCAGTACTGAGGGAGCGCTGCACTGTCGGAGGGTCAGTACTGAGGGAGCGCTGCACTGTCGGAGGGTCAGTACTGAGGGAGTGCCGCACTAGAATCATAGAATCATAGAAGTTTACAACATGGAAACAGGCCCTTCGGCCCAACATGTCCATGTCGCCCAGTTTATACCACTAAGCTAGTCCCAATTGCCTGCACTTGGCCCATATCCCTCTATACCCATCTTACCCATGTAACTGTCCAAATGCTTTTTAAAAGACAAAATTGTACCCGCCTCTACTACTGCCTCTGGCAGCTCGTTCCAGACACTCACCAGCCTTTGAGTGAAAAAAATTGCCCCTCTGGACCCTTTTGTATCTCTCCCCTCTCACCTTAAATCTATGCCCCCTCGTTATAGACTCCCCTACCTTTGGGAAAAGATTTTGACTATCTACCTTATCTATGCCCCTCATTATTTTATAGACTTCTATAAGATCACCCCTAAACCTCCTACTCTCCAGGGAAAAAAGTCCCAGTCTATCTCACCTCTCCCTATAAGTCAAACCATCAAGTCCCGGTAGCATCCTAGTAAATCTTTTCTGCACTCTTTCTAGTTTAATAATATCCTTTCTATAATAGGGTGACCAGAACTGTACACAGTATTCCAAGTGTGGCCTCACCAATGCCCTGTACAACTTCAACAAGACATCCCAACTCCTGCATTCAATGTTCTGACCAATGAAACCAAGCATGCCGAATGCCTTCTTCACCACCCTATCCACCTGTGACTCCACTTTCAAGGAGCTATGAACCTGCACTGTCGGAGGGTCAGTACTGAGGGAGCGCTGCACTGTCGGAGATGCTGTCTTGCTTATGAGACATTAAACCGAGGCCCCGTCTGCCCTCTCGGGCGGATGTAAAAGATCCCACGGCCACTATTTCGAAGAAGAGCAAGGCGGCGGGTGGGGTGGGGGGAATCTCCCCGGTGCCCTGGGGAATATTTATCCCTGAACAAACTTCAGATGATCGGGTCATTTGTCTCATTGCTGTTTGTGGGATCTTGCTGTGCACAAATCGGCTGCTGCGTTTCCTGCATGACAACAGTGGGCACACTTCAATAATATTGAATCGTCTGTGAGCCGTGTTGGGGCGTCCTGAGGATGTGCAAGGTGATGTCTCTTTGCCGAGATGCAGGAGAATTCTCCAGCAGCACCTTCTCAACACATTTGTGGCTGGACAATAAATGAGGCCTAATCTGCGCTTCCCACATCCTGAGAACTCATTTTAAAAAGGGGTTAGAGAGTAAATTGAAGAGCAGTTAGGCTGAACTAACCCTCTGTATAATTATGGAGAGGGCTAAACTGTACTTTATGGAGAGGGCTGGTGTGCGCACTCTGGACGAGTGTCACACTGTCTATTACACTCCTGCACATTCCCCACGTCCTTTAACATTCCACCCAGTCTATTTGACTTTATGTGTTGCTGGGAGGTGTGTGTGATATTTGGCACGTGTCCTGGCCACAGCTCAGCACCTGAGGGCATTAAATGTCTCTCCCCTTCTTCCTGTGCTTCGGTGCTACGGGAATTTGCGTTTCCGGGACACAAACCACAGGAAAACTGACCTTTCAGTCCCCCTCGAGTGCAGGAACACAAAGGGTAGATTCTCTGTGGTGAGACAAAAGTTCAGTGCATCAGACGTGCCACCGTGAGTTTGTGTTAAACAAACAGAACGGAGGCTGCGAGCTCAGGATAATCCCATAAGTCCCATCCTCTGGAAAAAGAGGCTTTGGAGGTACTGGTCCTTACGGAGGGACAGAATGTTCTGGAATGTCTCACCAGGAGGGTGGGCTGACAGCTGTGAAGGTCGCTGCATGTTTTCGCAGCTGTCCTGTGGCAGTGGGTTTCGTGAGCTGACTGGGGAGTCGGCCATAACCTTCATCTGACCTCTTGATTCAGGATGTGACCAAACTAAAAGCCATTGTAACGAGAAAGACATGAAAAATGCCACGAGTACAATCATAGAGTCACAGGATATTGCAGCACGGAAGGAGGCCGTTCGGCCCGGCGTGCCTGTGCCAGCTCTTTGAAAGAGCTGTCCAATTAGTCTCACTCCCCCGCTCTTTCCCCATAACCCAGTAAATTAGTCCTCTTCATGTCCAAGTCTTGCATTGGAGGCAGTTCAGAGAAGGTTCACTCGGTTGATTCCGGGTATGGAAGGGTTGTCTTATGAGGAAAGATTGAACAGGTTGGGTCTATACTCATTGGAGTTTAGAAGAATGAGAGGAGATCTTATTGAAACATACAAGATTCTGACGGGACTCAATAGGGTCGATGCTGAGAGGATGTTACCCCTCATGGGGGAATCTAAAACTAGGGGGGGTAGTCTCAGAATAAGGGGCCGCCCGTTTAAGACGGAAATGAGGAGGAATTTCTTCTCCCAGAGGGTCGTCAATCTTTGGAATTATTTACTCCAAAAAGCTGTGGAGGCTGAGTCATTGAATACATTCAAGGCTGAGTTAGACAAATTTTTGATCAGCAAGGGAGTCAAAGGATATGGGGAAAGGGCGGGAAAGTGGAGTTGAGGTAAAAATCAGATCAGCCATGATGTCATTAAAAGGGGGAGCAGGCTCGAGGGGCCGAATGGCCCACACCTGCTCCTATCTCTTATGGTCTTATGGTCAAAGTCCAGTTCCCTTTTGAAAGTTCCGATGGAATCTGCTCCCACCAATCTTTCAGGAAGTTAGACGTTCTCCTCACCCTTCAGCTCGAGTATAATTATCGCCCTGTAACTTGCTGGAAGTGCATGGTGGTAACGGCACGGAGAGGGCAATGGGGCATCTGGGACATTAGTGAACGGAGAGGGCAATGGGGCATCTGGGACATTAGTGAACGGAGAGGGCAATGGGGCATCTGGGACATTAGTGAACGGAGAGGGCAATGAGGCATCTGGGACATTAGTGAACAGAGAGGGCAATGGGGCATCTGGGACATTAGTGAACGGAGAGGGCAATGGGGCATCTGGGACATTAGTGAACGGAGAGGGCAATGGGGCATCTGGGACATTAGTGAACAGAGAGGGCAATGGGGCATCTGGGACATTAGTGAACAGAGAGGGCAATGGGGCATCTGGGACATTAGTGAACAGAGAGGGCAATGGGGCATCTGGGACATTAGTGAACAGAGAGGGCAATGGGGCATCTGGGACATTAGTGAACAGAGAGGGCAATGGGGCATCTGGGATATTGGTGAACGGAGAGGGCAATGGGGCATCTGGGACATTAGTGAACGGAGAGGGCAATGGGGCATCTGGGACATTAGTGAACGGAGAGGGCAATGGGGCATCTGGGACATTCGTGAATGGAGAATGCAATGGGGCATCTGGGACATTAGTGAACAGAGAGGGCAATGGGGCATCTGGGACATTAGTGAACAGAGAGGGCAATGGGGCATCTGGGACATTAGTGAACAGAGAGGGCAATGGGGCATCTGGGACATTAGTGAACGGAGAGGGCAATGGGGCATCTGGGACATTAGTGAACGGAGAGGGCAATGGGGCATCTGGGATATTGGTGAACGGAGAGGGCAATGGGGCATCTGGGACATTAGTGAACAGAGAGGGCAATGGGGCATCTGGGACATTAGTGAACGGAGACGGCAATGGGGCATCTGGGACATTAGTGAACGGAGACGGCAATGGGGCATCTGGGACATTAGAGAACAGAGAGAGCAATGGGGCATCTGGGACATTGGTGAACGGGGAGGGCAATGGGACATCTGGGACATTAGTGAACAGAGAGGGCAATGGGGCATCTGGGACCCTAGTGAACAGAGAGGGCAATGGGGCATCTGGGACATTAGTGAACGGAGAGGGCAATGGGACATCTGGGACATTAGTGAACAGAGAGGGCAATGGGACATCTGGGACATTAGTGAACGGAGAGGGCAATGGGACATCTGGGACATTAGTGAACAGAGAGGGCAATGGGGCATCTGGGACATTAGTGAACAGAGAGGGCAATGGGGCATCTGGGACATTAGTGAACAGAGAGGGCAATGGGACATCTGGGACATTAGTGAACAGAGAGGGCAATGGGACATCTGGGACATTAGTGAACAGAGAGGGCAATGGGGCATCTGGGACATTAGTGAACAGAGAGGGCAATGGGGCATCTGGGACATTAGTGAACGGAGAGGGCAATGGGGCATCTGGGACATTAGTGAACGGAGAGGGCAATGGGGCATCTGGGACATTGGTGAATGGAGAGGGCAATGGGGCATCTGGGACATTAGTGAACAGAGAGGGCAATGGGGCATCTGGGACATTAGTGAACGGAGAGGGCAATGGGGCATCTGGGACATTAGTGAACAGAGAGGGCAATGGGGCATCTGGGACATTCGTGAACAGAGAGAGCAATGGGGCATCTGGGACATTAGTGCACGGAGAGGGCAATGGGGCATCTGGGACATTAGTGAACAGAGAGAGCAATGGGGCATCTGGGACATTAGTGAACAGAGAGGGCAATGGGCTTTACTTTGGCAGCAGAATCTGGGCTATTATCCCTACTCCTGAGAGTGTCTGTGGTAGGACAGAAGAATGAGGAGAGGCAATATAAACTAAATGGTACAATTTTAAAGGGGGTGCAGGAACAGAGAGACCTGGGTGTGAATGTACACAAATCTTTGAAGGTGTCAGGACAAGTTGGGAAGTCTGTTAAAAAAGCACAAGGGATCCTGGGCTTTATTAATAGAGGCACAGAGTACAAAAGCAAGGAAGTTATACTAAACCTTTATAAAACACTGGTTAGGCTTCAGCTGGAGAATTGTGTCCAATTCTGGGCACCACACTTTAGGAAGGATGTGACGGCCTTGGAGAGGGTGCAGAGGAGATTTACTGGAATGGGACCAGGGATGAGGGACTTCAGTTATGTGGAGAGACTGGAGAAGCTGGGATTGTTCTCCTCAGAGCAGAGAAGGTTAAGGGGAGATTTAATCGAGGGGTTCAAAATCATGAGGGGTTTTGATAGAGTAAATAAGGAGAAACTGTTTCCAGTGGCAGGAGGGTCGGTAACCAGAGGACACAGATTTAAGGTGATTGGTGAAAGAATCAGAGGGGAGATGAGGAGAATGTTTTTTACACAGCGAGTTGTTCTGATCTGGAATGCGCTGCCTGAAAGGGCGGTGGAAGCAGATTCAATAATAACTTTCAAAAGGGAATTGGATAAATACTTGAAGGGGAAAAATTTGCAGGGCTCTGGGGAAAGAGCGGGGGAGTGGGACTAATTGGATAGATCTTTCAAAGAGCCAGCACAGGCACGATGGGCCGAACGGCCTCCTCCTGTGCTGTGTAATTCTATGATTCTATAACTGCAAGTTCTTTCCTTCTTTCTGACTTTCTTTCATCTAATTTTTCCACACCGTTTACGACCTTATATCCCCCTGTAAGATCACCTCTCAGTCACCTCCAGTCGAGGCTGTGTACTCTCAGTACCTCCAACCTCTCCTCACACTTCACTCCACTGACCCGAGGAACCAGCTTGTCTGATCTCGGAAGCTGCTCCAGCTCTAGAATGTGTCATGTTGACCAGGATTGGGGAAACAGAATATTCGAGGTGTGAGTGACGATAAGACGAGGTGAATCAGGACGAGGGGAGACCAGGGCTGTGTTTTCAAAGCATGTACGTGGCAGGGGGGGAGAGATTGAGGCAGGTAATCAGTTCCACGATGTGTGAACCCTGGGTGGGAAAGACGATGTGATAAGTCTTGATTATGTCGTAGAATCATAGAAATTTACGTCACAGGCCATTTGGCCCATCATGTCTCTGCCAGCTGGAAACGAGCCACCCAGCCTAATCCCACTTTCCAGCTCTTGGTCCGTAGCCCTGTGGGTTACGGCACTTCAGGGGCACATCCAGGTACTTTGTAAATGAGTTGAGGGTTTCTGCCTCTCCCACCCTCTCAGGCAGTGAGTTCCAGACCCCCCACCACCCTCTGGGTGAAAAATCTTCTCAACCCCCCCTCTAATCCTTCTACCAATCACTTTGAATCTATGCCCCCCGGTCACTGACCCCTCTGCTAAAGGAAATAGGTCCTTCCTATCCACTCTATCTCGGCCCCTCTTAATTTTATACCTCAATTAAATCTCCCCTCAGCCTCCTCTGTTCCAAAGAAAATAACCCCAGCCTGTCCAATCTGTCATCATAGCTAAAATTCTCCAGTCCTGGCAACATCCTCGTAAATCTCCTCTGCACCCTCTCTAGTGCAATCACATCCTTCCTGTAATGTGGTGACCAGAACTGTACACAGTACTTAAGCTGTGGCCTAACTAGTGTTTTATACAGTTCCAGCGAAACCTCCCTGCTCTTACCATAGAATCATAGCATCATTACAGGACAGAAGGAGGCCATTCGGCCCATCGAGCCTGTGCTGGCTCTTTGTAAGAGCAATCCAGCTGGTCCCATTCCCCCGCTCTTTCCCAGCAAATCTTTTCTCTTCAAGTATTTCTCCAATTCCCTTTTTGAAGGCCATGATTGAATCTGCCTCGACCGCCCTTTCAGGCAGCGCATTCCAGATCAGAACAACTCACTGCGTAAAAAAGTGTTTCCTCATGTCACCTTTGATCCTTTCGCCAATCACCTTAAATCTGTGTCCTCTGGTCCTTGACCCTTCCACCAATGGGAACAGTTTCTCTCTATCTACTCTGTCTAGACCTTTCATGATTTTGAATACCTCGATCAAATCTCCTCTCAACCGTCTCTGTTCCAAGGAGAACAACCCCAGCTTCTCCAGTCTATCCACGTAACTAAAGTCCCTCATCCCTGGAATCATTCTAGTAAATCTCTTCTGCACCCTCTCTAAGGCCTTCACATCTTTCCTAAAGTGCGGTGCTCAGAACTGGACACAATACTCCAGTTGTGGTCGAACCAGTGTTTTATAAAGGTTCATCATGACTTCCTTGCTTTTGTACTCTGTGCCTCTATTTATAAAGCCCAGGATCCCTTATACTTTTTTAACCACTTTCACAGCTTTCTCAACAAGGGAGAACCTTCACCACACGGACTGCAGCGGTTCAAGAAGGCGGCTCACCACCACCTTCTCAAGGGGCAATTAGGGATGGGCAATAAATGCTGGCCTCGCCAGCGATGCCCACATCCCATGAATGAATAAAAAAAACCTGCCACCTTCAGTGATTTGTGCACATATACCCTCTGTTATATATCTCTGTTCCTGCACCCACTTTAGAATTGTACCATTTAGTTTATATTGCCTCTCCTCATTCTTCCTGACAAAACATATCGTTTTGCACTTCTCTGCGTTAAATTTCATCTGCCACATGTCCGCCCATTCCACCAGCCTGTCTATATCCTCTTGAAGTCTATCACTATCCTCCTCACTGTTCACTACACTTCCAAGCTTAGTGTCATCTGCAAATTTTGAAATTGTGCCCTGTACACCCAAGTCCAAGTCATTAATATATATCAAGAAAAGCAGTGGTCCCAGCACCGACCCCTGGGGAACACCACTGTACACCTCCCTCCAGTCTGAAAAACAACCGTTCACCACTACTCTCTGTTTCCTGTCACTTAGCCAATTCTGTATCCATGTTGCTACTGCCCCCTTTATTCCATGGGCCGCAATCTTGATGACAAGCCTATTATGCAGCACTTTATCAAATGCCTTTTGAAAGTCCATATACATCACATCAACCGCATTGCCCTCATCTACACTCTCTGTTACCTCATCAAAAAACTCTATCAGGTTAGTTAAACACGATTTGCCTTTAACAAATCCGTGCTGGTTTTCCCCAATCAATCCTCACTCGTCCAAGTGACTGTTAATTCTGTCCTGGATTATCGTTTCTAAAAGTTTCCCCACCACTGAGGTTAAACTGACCGGCCTGTAGTTGCTGGGTTTATCCCTACACCCTTTTTTGAACAAGGGTGTAACATTTGCAATTCTCCAGTCCTCTGGCACCACCCCTGTATCTAAGGATGTTTGGAAGATTATGGCCAGTACCTCCGCAATTTCCACCCTTACTTCCCTCAGCAACCTAGGATGCATCCCATCCGGACCGGGTGACTTATCTACTTTAAATACAGCCAGCCTTTCTAGTACCACCTCTTTATCAATTTTTAGCCCATCCAGTATCTCAACTACATCTTCCTTTACTGAGACTCTGGCAGCATCTTCTTCCCTGTTAAAGTCAGATGCAAAGTACACATTTAGTACCTCAGCCATGCCCACTGCCTCCATGAGTAGATCTCCTTTTTGGTCCGTAATCGACCCCACCCCTCCTCTTACTACCCATTATATTCTATGCCTCAGCTAATAAAGGAAAGTATCCCGTTTGCCTTATTAACCACCTTATCTACCTGTCCTGCTACCTTCAGGGACCTGTGGACATGCACTCCAAGGTCCCTCACTTCCTCTACACCTCTCAGTATCCTCCCATTTATTGTGTATTCCCTTGCCTTGTTTGCCCTCCCCAAATGCATTACCTCACACTTCTCCAGATTGAATTCCATTTGCCACTTTTCTGCCCACCTGACCAGTCCATTGATATCTTCCTGCAGTCTACAGCTTTCCTCCTCACTATCAACCACACGGACAATTTTTGTATCATCTGCAAACTTCTTAATCATGCCCCTTACATTTAGGTCTAAATCATTAATATATATCACAAAAAGCAAGGGACCCAGTGCTGAGCCCTGCGGGACCCCACTGGAAACAGCCTCCCAGTTGCAAAAACACCCGTCGACCATTACCCTTTGCTTCCTGCCACTGAGACAATTTTAGATCCAACTTGCCACATTCCCTTGGATCCCATGGACTTTTACTTTTTTGACCAGTCTGCCATGTGGGGCCTTGTCAAAAGCCTTGCTAAAGTCCATGTAGACTACATCAAACGCACTACCCTCATCGACCCTCCTTGTTACATCCTCAAAAAATTCAATCAAGTTAGTCAGACACGACCTTCCCTTAACAAATCCATGCTGACTGTCCTTGATTAATCCGTGCCTTTCTAAATGACAGTTTATCCTGTCCCTCAGAATTGATTCCAGTAATTTGCCCACCCCCGAGGTTAGACTGCCTGGCCTGTAATTACTCGGTCTATCCCTCGCTCCCTTTTTAAACAACGGTACAATGTGAGCAGTCCTCCAATCCTCCGGCACCTCGCCTGTATCCAGGGAGGATTGGAAAATGATGGTCAGAGTCTCCGCTATTTCCTCCCTGGCTTCTCTTAACAGCCTGGGATACATTTCATCCGGGCCTGGTGATTTATTTATTTATTTATTTATTCGTTCATGTGATGTAGGCGTTGCTGGCAAGGCCAGCTTTTATTGCCCATCACCAATCCAACTTTCAAAGATGCTAATCCCCTTAATACTTCCTCTCTCTCTATGTTTATTCCATCCAATATTTCACACTCCTCCTCCTTAATTACAATGTCTGTATCGTCCCTCTCTTGGAATCACAGATCGACAGGCAAAACTGTAATCGAACAGTGAGCAGCCTTTAAGGAGGAGATGGATCGGGTACAGTCTGGGTACATTCTCACGAGGGGGAAAGGGGCAACTAAAGCCAGAGCTCCCTGGATGACGAATGAGATAGAGAGTAAGCTGAAGTGGAAAAAACGGGGGCGTATGAGAGATGTCAGGTTGATAACACAAGTGAGAACCAGGCTGAATATAGAAAGTTCAGAGGGGAAGTGAAAAAGGAAATAAGAGGGGCAAAGAGAGAGTATGAGAATAGACTGGGAGCCAACATAAAAGGGAATCCAGAAGTCTTCTACAGGCATGTAAACAGTAAACGGGTAGTAAGAGGAGAGGTGGGGCCGATTAGGGACCAAAAAGGAGATCTGCTCATGGAGGCAGAGGGCATGGCCGAGGTACTAAATGAGAACTTTGCATCTGTCTTTACCAAGGAAGAAGATGCTGCCAGAGTCTCAGTAAATGAAGATATAGATGAGATACTGGATGGGCTAAAAATTGATAGAGAAAAGGTACTAGAAAGACTGGCTGTACTTAAAGTAGATAAGTCACCCGGTCCGGATGGGATGCATCCTCGGTTGCTGAGGGAAGTAAGGGTGGAAATTGCGGAGGTACTGGCCATAATCTTCCAAACATCCTTAGATACAGGGGTGGTGCCAGAGGACTGGAGAATTGCAAATGTTACACCCTTGTTCAAAAAAGGGTGTAAGGATAAACCCAGCAACTACAGGCCGGTCAGATTAACCTCAGTGGTGGGGAAACTTTTAGAAACGATAATCCGGGATAGAATTAGCACTCACTTGGACAAATGTGGATTAATTAGGGAAAACCAGCACGGATTTGTTAAAGGCAAATTGTGTTTAACTAACTTGATAGAGTTTTTTGATGAGGTAACAGAGAGGGTCGATGAGGGCAATGCAGTTGATGTGATGTATATGGACTTTCAAAAGGCATTTGATAAAGTGCCGCACGGTAGGTTTATCATCAAGATTGCAGCCCATGGAGTAAAGGGGGCAGTAGTAACATGGATACAGAATTGGCTAAGTGACAGGAAACAGAGAGTAGTGGTGAACGGTTGTTTTTCGGACTGGAGGGAGGTGTACAGTGGTGTTCCCCAGGGGTCAGTGCTGGGACCACTGCTTTTCTTGATATATATTAATGACTTGGACTTGGGTGTACAGGGCACAATTTCAAAATTTGCAGACGATACAAAATTTGGAAGTGTAGTAAACAGTGAGGGGGACAGTGATAGACTTCAAGAGGATATAGACAGGCTGGTGGCATGGGCGGACACGTGGCAGATGAAATTTAAAGCAAAGAAGTGCAAAGTGATACATTTTAGCAGAAAGAACGAGGAGAGGCAATATAAACTAGAGGGCACAATTCTAAAAGGGGTACAGGAACAGAGAGATCTGGGGGTGTATGTGCACAGGTCGTTGAAGGTGGCAGGGCAGGTTGAGAAAGCGGTTAAAAAAGCATACGGGATCCTGGGCTTTATAAATAGAGGCACAGAGTACAAAAGTATGGAAATCACGATGAACCTTTATAAAACACTGGTTCGACCACAACTGGAGTATTGTGTCCAGTTCTGAGCACCGCACCTTAGATTTACTACTATGGTTCCAGGGATGAGGGACTTTAGTTACGTGGACAGACTGGAGAAGCTGGGGTTGTTCTCCTTGGAACAGAGATGGTTGAGAGGAGATTTGATCGAGGTGTTTAAAATCATGAAGGGTCCAGACAGAGTAGATAGAGAGAAACTGTCCCCATTGGCGGAAGGGTCAAGAACCAGAGGACACAGATTTAAGTTGATTGGCAAAAGAACCAAAGGTGACATGAGGAAAAACTTTTTTACACAGCGAGTGGTTCTGATCTGGAATGAACTGCCCGAGGGGGTGGTGGAGGCAGATTCAATCATGGCCTTCAAAAGGGAACTGGATAAGTACTTGAAAGGAAAATTAATGCAGGGCTACGGGGAAAGGGCGGGGGAGTGGGACTCGCTGGATTGCTCTCGCAGAGAGCCTGAACGGACTCGATGGGTCGAATGGCCTCCTTCCGTGCTGTAACCTTTCTATGATATTATTATTCTTTTGTGAAGACAGAATCAAAGTAATCACTAAGAACCATCCCCACATCATGCACCTCCACACACAGGTTACCTTTTTTGGCCTCGAATAGGCCCCAGTCTTTCCTTAGTTATCCTCCTGATCTTTATGTATTTATAAAACATTTTTGGGTTTTCCTTGATTTTACTCACCAGTATTTTTTCATGCCCTCTCTTTGCTTTCCTAATTTCCTTTTTAATTTCACCCCTGCACTTTCTAGTCTCCTCTCGGCTTTCTGCAGTGTTGAGCTCTCGGTGTCTGATATAAGCTTCCCTTTTCTGCCTGATCTTACCCTGAATGCTCCTTGTCATCCAGGGGGCTGTAGATTTGTCAGCCCCTCCCTTTCTCTTTGTGGGAACATGTTTACTCTGAACCCCTTGAATCTCCCCCTTTGAATCTCTCCCACTGCTCTGACACTGATTTACCTTCAAGTCGCTGTTTCCAGTTCCACTTTTGCTAAATCACTTCACAGCTCAGTAAAATTGGCCTTTCCCCAATTTCAAACTTTCACCCCTGTTCTATCTTTGTCCTTTTCCATAACTAGGCTAAATCTAACTGAATTATGTTCACCACCACAAAAATGCTCTCCCACTGATACTCCTTCCACCTGCCCAGTTTCATTCCCTAAAACTAAATCCAGAACTGCCCCCCCTCTTGTTGGGCTCGCTACGTACTGGCTAAAAAAGTTCTCCTGAATGCAATTTAAGAATTCTGCTCCCTCGATACCTTTTACACTGATTCTATCCCAGTTAATATTCGGGTTGTTTAAATCCCCGACTATTACTGCCCGACTGTTTTTGCACTTCTCAGAAATTTGCCTCCATATTTGCTCCTCTATCTCCCTCTGACTGTTTGGGGGGTCTATAGTTCACTCCCAGCAGTGTGACTGCCCCTTTTTTGTTCTTTAGCTCAACCCATAAGGCCTCATTTGATGATCCTTCTAACATATCATCCCTCCTCACAGCCGTAATTGTTTCTTTAACCAATATTGCCACCCCCTCCTTCTTTATCTCCCTCTCCATCTCGTCTGAAAACCCTGTAACCAGGAACGTTGAGCTGCCATTCCTGCCCCTCTTTAAGCCATGTTTCAGTGATAGTTATGATATCGTACTGCCACGTGTCTATCTGTGTCCTCAGCTCATCCACCTTATTCACTAGACTCCATGCATTGAGGTAAATACCATTAACCACTGCCAAACTCCTTTGTTGTCTAGTTTCTAACTAGTCCAATGCCTGGTTAAGTCAAGTCCACATCAGTCAGTGTAAGCTGCTATCTACAACTGTAATACACCTGGTTAGATAGAGGCCACAGCAGTAACCTGCTATCTGTAATATGCCTGCACAGTTCCTGGTCAGCTCCAGTGTCCACATGTCCAACACATTGCTAAAGTAACTTCCCTCTGCCTTCCACACTCACTCACTAGTTTTCTGCCTTCCATTTCCAGTTCTGACTTTATCCCTTCTGAATCCACGCTCAGGTTCCCAACCCCCTGCCAAGCTAGTTTAAACCCTCCCCGACAGCACAAGTGAACCTCCCCGCGAGGATATTGGTCCCGGCCCTGTTGAGGTGCAACCCGTCCGGCCTGTACAGGTCCCACCTCCCCCAGAACCGGTCCCTCCCTCCTGCACCATCTCTCCAGCCATGCATCCATCTGCTCAATCCTCCTATTTCTGTACTCACTAGCGCAAGGCACCGGGAGGTCTGGAATGCCCACCATGTACGAGATCAGAGTAATGTATTACAACGTCTTTGCAGTGATACCGAGAACACAGCTCATCCAACATTAACTGAACATAAGGAGGGAGTGGTCAACAGGCAGTGAGTGCTGTGTGTCGGCCGTGTCTCAGTGGGCAGCAGTCGCAGGTCGTGGGTTCAAATCTCACTCCAGAGACTTAAGCACAAAATCCAGGCTGGCTCTCTCAGTACAGGGATCGCTGCACTGTCGGAGGGTCAGTGCTGAGGGAGTGCTGCACTGTCGGAGGGTCAGTACTGAGGGAGTGCTGCACTGTCGGAGGGTCAGTACTGAGGGAGCGCTGCACTGTCGGAGGGTCAGTGCTGAGGGAGTGCTGCACTGTCGGAGGGT
This sequence comes from Heptranchias perlo, assembly GCF_035084215.1. Taxonomy (NCBI): domain Eukaryota; kingdom Metazoa; phylum Chordata; class Chondrichthyes; order Hexanchiformes; family Hexanchidae; genus Heptranchias; species Heptranchias perlo. The sequence continues at coordinate 159,414 of NW_027139406.1, forward strand.
CAGTACTGAGGGAGCGCTGCACTGTCGGAGGGTCAGTACTGAGGGAGCGCTGCACTGTCGGAGGGTCAGTTCTGAGGGAGTGCTGCACTGTCGGAGGGTCAGTACTAAGGGAGCGCTGCACTGTCGGAGGGTCAGTACTGAGGGAGCACTGCACTGTCGGAGGGTCAGTACTGAGGGAGAGCCGCACTGTCGGAGGGTCAGTACTGAGGGAGTGCTGCACTGTCGGAGGGTCAGTACTGAGGGAGTGCTGCACTGTCGGAGGGTCAGTACTGAGGGAGCGCTGCACTGTCGGAGGGTCAGTACTGAGGGAGTGCTGCACTGTCGGAGGGTCAGTACTGAGGGAGTGCTGCACTGTTGGAGGGTCAGTACTGAGGGAGTGCTGCACTGTCGGAGGGTCAGTACTGAGGGAGTGCTGCACTGTTGGAGGAGCCGTCTTTCGGCTGAGATATTAAACCAAGGTGGATGTTTAAGATCCCACGGCCGCTATGTGAAGAAGAGCAGGGGGGAGCTCTCCCTGGTGTCCAGGTCAATATTTATCCCTCAACCAACATCACTGAAAAACAGACCGTTATCATATTGCTGTTTATGGGATCTTGCTGTGTGCAAATTAGCTGCTGCATTTCCAGCAGTGACTGGACTTCAAAAGTGCCAAAATGGCTGTAAAACACTTTGGGGCGTCCTGAGGAATTGAGATAGGCACTTTATAAATGCAAATTCTTGCTTTCATTTTCATTAATAGTTATTCGTGACCATTGACCAATCACACACTGCATGACCATTGACCAATCACACACTGCATGACCATTGACCAATCACACACTGCATGACCATTGACCAATCACACACTGCATGACCATTGACCAATCAAGTTATAGTCCAGCAATTTTATTTTAAATTCACAAGCTTTCGGAGGCTACCTCCTTCCTCAGGTGAACGATGCGGAAAATTGTGAACGATGCGGAAAATTTTCCGCATCGTTCACCTGAGGAAGGAGGTAGCCTCCGAAAGCTTGTGAATTTAAAATAAAATTGCTGGACTATAACTTGGTGTTGTAAAATTGTTTACAATTGTCAACCCCAGTCCATCACCGGCATCTCCACATCATTGACCAATCACACACTGCATGACCATTGACCAATCACACACTGCATGACCATTGACCAATCACACACTGCATGACCACTGACCAATCACACACTGCATGACCATTGACCAATCACACACTGCATGACCATTGACCAATCACACACTTTGTGACTATTGACCAATCACACACTGCATGACCATTGACCAATCACACACTGCGTGACCATTGACCAATCACACACTGCATGACCATTGACCAATCACACACTTTGTGACTATTGACCAATCGCACACTGCATAACCGTTGACCAATCAAACACTTTGTGACTATTGACCAATCAAACACAGTTTTAAGATGGACGCTGACTCTCTGATCCTTTCACTAACTGGGGGAAAATACTGCGCTGGAATCTGAGGAATTAAAGTCCCCTCTCCCCTGGTGTCTCTGGATAAGCTCGGATTTGTGGGAGTAACTTTGACCGTTGCTGGGAGCTGGAGGCACCACCTTTATCTTTTTTGAAAGTCAAATTAATTATTAAAAATGCAAAAGAATGTCAATGAAAGCATGCGATGGGGACTCTGTGTGAACTTACACTGATCTCAGCCGCTACCCCTGGACCAACCTTCTCCCCAGCGGTCGTTTCATCTTTATCCTCATACTCTGTGATTTCATAGTAATATTCGTCACCATAATGTTTGGGGTCGTATTCATTGGGATCATAGTCAACATCGTACGCTTTGAAGTCATGTTCGTTGGTGGCAGATCCTTTGGCATTGTGCCCGGTGAGGTCATACTCGTTGAGGTCATGCTCCTTGAGGTCATGCTCCTTGAGGTCATGCTCTTTGACATCATACCCGTTGAGGTCATGCTCCTTGAGGTCATGCTCTTTGACATCATACCCGTTGAGGTCATATTCATTGACACCATACTCTTTGAAATCGTACTCGTTGGGGTCATACACATTGGGGTCATACTCCTTTTCCTCAGTCTCTTTCTTTTCATGATAATAATCCTCACTGGGCGAGTATTCCTCTTTATATTCCTCTTCAATATTTGTCTTATTTTATCCAAGTGAAGGGCACAGTGTTTGAGAGAGGAGAATGAGCATTGTGTTAGCGAAGCTATAGCTCGAGACTACAATACGCTGCAATGCAAAGAAGCCAAAGAGATGGAAGATCCCGTAGTCTAGTGTGGCTCTTGAATGAATCAGGACAATAATTATCTTTTGTACAATAGCCTGACTACAGATTACAGTGTTTATCTGAATCGGTAATCGTGTTGGACTCTTTGAAAAGGACGAGAATATAAAACAGCAAGACCGATCCCAACGTCGGAATTGTATAAACTAGAAGGAATAACCATTCATTCCTAAGCACAGCGCCAATCAGGTGAAATGAATAGGGAATACGGATATATTCATCTCTTGGCAGTCTTTGCGAGCAAGCATGGAGGCAATGTCTGACTCACAATTTGTAACTTTATTCTGCTTTGTTTGATTTCAGTTTTCAACGAATTTGGTTTCTTTGAAAGAAAAGTGAGAACGCTCAACGGTCAAATGCTTTAAAAAGCCACGTAACGCAGCTCAATTAAAGCCTCTCGACCACTTCCTGTCATCTTGTCTAACATCTGAATCTTAATTCCTTTGAAACATTTCTGGGATGGATCAACTTTTTACCTGCAAAGGCAAATCTCTTGGAAAATCAGTTCTGACTTTGAGCAGCTGACCCATCACTCCACTGAAGATTACGGTGATCGGGTGAGATGAAGAAGGGAGGGAGGAGGCTCGTGTGGAGCATAAATACTGGCATGGTCCTGTTGGGCCGAATGGCCTGTTTTTGTGCTGTAAATTCCACGTAATTCTATGAACAGTGTCCAAATCAAACTAGGGAGAATCCTACAAAAAATAGGGCCTGATATGGAATTTCCATGTGGACAAACCCCACTTAGTGAGTTCAGAAACCAAGGGGTAGCTCATCATGAGGCACATCCCACACATTCCATAGTTGGGGTTGTGCTAGAGATAAGGGAGTAATTGTCGTGTCAGTGTGAAGTTTTTCACTTTGCGTTGCTGCTGCAGGTGAGGAGAGTCCTGGACAAGGGGGAATAATCTTAAAATTGGAGCTCGGCCGTTCAGGGGTGATGTCAGGCAGCATTTCTTCACACAAAGGGGAGTGGGAATCTGGAACTCTCTCCCCCAAAAGGCTGTGGGTGCTGGGGGTCAATTGGAGCTTTCAAGACTGAGATCGATGGATTTTTGTTGGGTATCGAGGGATACGGAGCAAAGGCGGGGAAATGGGGTTGAGGTATGGCCCAGCCGTGATCGAATTCAATCCTGTTCCTATGTTCCAATGAATGGTGGAACAGGCTCGAGGGGCTGAATGGCCTCCTCCTGTTCCTGTGTTCCTGCTGCAAGTTTCAAAACCTTCTCCCAATCAGTATCGAGAGCAGCAAAACTCAACATAAGACGTACCGAATCAAACAAAGTCAAATAAACGTTAAAGAATTCCACACTATTGGGTCATTGCCTCTCGCACAGATTCACATTTACCATTATGTTAAATAGAATCAGCAAATTCTGGAAAACAAAAAGTCCAGGAAGTGGATTTTCATAGAACAAATTGGTGAATTTGTCACTGGCAAAATCCAACGCGAACAGCGGATTGTGAAAACATAAAATAAAAATTGCTTAAAATTCACAACGTTATCGGCAACTGAAAGTAAAAAGGCAGATCAAGCTTTAGCACTCAGGCGAGTTCAAAAAAGTCGGGCTGCAGGTGGGTTTGGTGATTTCAGAGCAGTGTGATTTCCGGGCCTCAGCACTGAGTGAATCTCCGGGTCTTGATGCCCTGCCGATGACCTACTCTGATATCTGGACACACTCAACACTTCCATCTTGAGAAGTTGACATTTTTTTTTTTAACCGAAATGGCCCTGTCCCCTCCAGCGATATTCACGCGATGCAACTAAAGTCGGGTTCAGATCTCCAAACCTATCTCCGCCTCTGCGATGGGTGACTCTCTCAAACTTCTCAACAGAACACACGAGGAGCGGACGGGCTGATGTGAGAATGGCAGTGCTCCGCAAGGTACGGATTGACGGGGACTGACGGGACAGAGACTCTTATGAGGTGCGGCAGCTGTGACAAGACACACTGAGAACCACTCCCCCCTTCCAATACTTTCGTTTTTACCTCGTTTGCTTTCTCCCTGACGGCCGAGCTAGTTGTCTCTTCGTAGGTCTCGTAATAGTTTTCCTCAACCGTCTGCTCTGGTAGAACATTGTTCACGGCCTAAACTCAATCAGAGGTAACAAGAGAGACAAAAAGAACACTGTTTAGTTAAGGGTACATCTTGAAAGGGTCAGGAGATGAATCATGATTGAAATCAACATTTATTGCCAGAGTTGATTAGAAGTGATGGGGGGGGTTAAGGGTCATCAGAGATCTTCCAGTCTTGACTTGGAGAAAGATCTTGATTGTTTTTTTTCTACCTTTGCCCCAATCTTGAGCTTTGAACTTGTTTGGTCACTAGACAGTTCTTGCTTCCTCTTCTGAACTGTAAATGATTTTTTGGAGGTAATCTTTGTCGACATGCTCTCAGTTTTAGTTTGTCCAGCATCCGTCTTCTTTTTGATGAGTGAAATGGGTTTCTTTTTCTGAAAAATGTGGTGAAAGATGGAATGGGAAAAAAACATAAATAAATGATGGCAGAGAAACAGAAACGAGAAGCATGAAGAGAGGCCCGAGGCCCGAGGCAGCGGGAGACACTGCGGGCGGCATTTCCAAATGGTTCCGCTCGTCTAACCTATATAAAAAAAGGCAGTGATTGAGGGAGGGAGGGAGGAGAGGAGAGGGAGGGGAGGGAATGAGGGAGGGAGGGAGACAGGGGTTGCTATGGAGAAACAGAGAATGACATGTCTGATGAGATGACGAGAGAATGAGCGAGATGATGAGGCACAGTTGGAGACTGGATGCACAAGGACAACAGACCATGCTAGAGACTGGGATCTGGTCTCTGGGTTACCTCAGCTGGCAATTCTGCCCCTTCCAATGACGACTTTTCCTCAGTTGGTTGATAGGAAAACTCTACAAAGTCTCCATCAGTATAATCATAGTCATATTCCAGTGTTTCTTCCGGGGCAGACTGTATTGTGGGGGAAAATGGAATCAGAGTTATGTTAGTAGCAACTCAGGGGAGGTTTAGCTCAGGAGCCTCAACCATTCCACATACTGAAGGAGACGAAAATGTGTAGAGGCAATCAAAGCGAAGGAGAGTCAGATCTCGACTCCATCCGATGGTGTAAACCGAGAGAGAGTGAATTGGGAGGGAGTTCCACATCTCCCCGAGTGATGGGAGAGAGTGAATTGGGAGGGAGTTCCACATCTCCCCGAGTGATGAGGGAGTGAATTGGGAGGGAGTTCCACATCTCCCCGAGTGATGAGGGAGTGAATTGGGAGGGAGTTCCACATCTCCCCCGAGTGATGAGAGAGTGAATTGGGAGGGAGTTCCACATCTCCCCCGAGTGATGAGGGAGTGAATTGGGAGGGAGTTCCACATCTCCCCGAGTGATGAGAGAGTGAATTGGGAGGGAGTTCCACATCTCCCCCGAGTGATGAGGGAGTGAATTGGGAGGGAGTTCCACATCTCCCCCGAGTGATGAGGGAGTGAATTGGGAGGGAGTTCCACATCTCCCCCGAGTGATGAGAGAGTGAATTGGGAGGGAGTTCCACATGTCCCCGAGTGATGAGAGAGAGTGAATTGGGAGGGAGTTCGACATCTCCCCGAGTGATGAGAGGGAGTGAATTGGGAGGGAGTTCCACATCTCCCCCGAGTGATGAGAGAGTGAATTGGGAGGGAGTTCCACATCTCCCCCGAGTGATGAGAGAGTGAATTGGGAGGGAGTTCCACATCTCCCCGAGTGATGAGAGAGTGAATTGGGAGGGAGTTCCACATCTCCCCCGAGTGATGGGAGAGAGTGAATTGGGAGGGAGTTCCACATCTCCCCGAGTGATGGGAGAGTGAATTGGGAGGGAGTTCCACATCTCCCCTGAGTGATGAGGGAGTGAATTGGGAGGGAGTTCCACATCTCCCCGAGTGATGAGAGAGTGAATTGGGAGGGAGTTCCACATCTCCCCCGAGTGATGAGGGAGTGAATTGGGAGGGAGTTCCACATCTCCACCGAGTGATGAGGGAGTGAATTGGGAGGGAGTTCCACATCTCCCCCGAGTGATGAGAGAGTGAATTGGGAGGGAGTTCCACATCTCCCCCGAGTGATGAGAGGGAGTGAATTGGGAGGGAGTTCCACATCTCCCCCGAGTGATGAGAGAGTGAATTGGGAGGGAGTTCCACATGTCCCCGAGTGATGAGAGGGAGTGAATTGGGAGGGAGTTCGACATCTCCCCGAGTGATGAGAGGGAGTGAATTGGGAGGGAGTTCCACATCTCCCCCGAGTGATGAGAGAGTGAATTGGGAGGGAGTTCCACATCTCCCCCGAGTGATGAGAGAGTGAATTGGGAGGGAGTTCCACATCTCCCCGAGTGATGAGAGAGTGAATTGGGAGGGAGTTCCACATCTCCCCCGAGTGATGAGGGAGTGAATTGGGAGGGAGTTCCACATCTCCCCGAGTGATGAGAGGGAGTGAATTGGGAGGGAGTTCCACATCTCCCCCGAGTGATGAGAGAGTGAATTGGGAGGGAGTTCCACATCTCCCCGAGTGATGAGAGAGTGAATTGGGAGGGAGTTCCACATCTCCCCGAGTGATGAGAGAGTGAATTGGGAGGGAGTTCCACATCTCCCCGAGTGATGAGAGAGTGAATTGGGAGGGAGTTCCACATCTCCCCCGAGTGATGAGAGAGTGAATTGGGAGGGAGTTCCACATCTCCCCGAGTGATGAGAGGGAGTGAATTGGGAGGGAGTTCGACATCTCCCCCGAGTGATGAGAGAGAGTGAATTGGGAGGGAGTTCCACATCTCCCCGAGTGATGAGAGAGTGAATTGGGAGGGAGTTCCACATCTCCCCCGAGTGATGAGAGAGTGAATTGGGAGGGAGTTCCACATCTCCCCCGAGTGATGAGAGAGTGAATTGGGAGGGAGTTCCACATGTCCCCGAGTGATGAGAGAGTGAATTGGGAGGGAGTTCCACATCTCCCCGAGTGATGGGAGAGTGAATTGGGAGGGAGTTCCACATCTCCCCCGAGTGATGAGGGAGTGAATTGGGAGGGAGTTCCACATGTCCCCGAGTGATGAGAGAGAGTGAATTGGGAGGGAGTTCCACATCTCCCCGAGTGATGAGAGAGTGAATTGGGAGGGAGTTCCACATCTCCCCCGAGTGATGAGAGAGTGAATTGGGAGGGAGTTCCACATCTCCCCGAGTGATGAGAGGGAGTGAATTGGGAGGGAGTTCGACATCTCCCCGAGTGATGAGAGGGAGTGAATTGGGAGGGAGTTCCACATCTCCCCGAGTGATGAGAGAGTGAATTGGGAGGGAGTTCCACATCTCCCCCGAGTGATGGGAGAGAGTGAATTGGGAGGGAGTTCCACATCTCCCCGAGTGATGGGAGAGTGAATTGGGAGGGAGTTCCACATCTCCCCGAGTGATGAGAGAGTGAATTGGGAGGGAGTTCCACATCTCCCCCGAGTGATGAGAGAGAGTGAATTGGGAGGGAGTTCCACATCTCCCCGAGTGATGGGAGAGTGAATTGGGAGGGAGTTCCACATCTCCCCCGAGTGATGAGGGAGTGAATTGGGAGGGAGTTCCACATCTCCCCCGAGTGATGAGGGAGTGAATTGGGAGGGAGTTCCACATCTCCCCGAGTGATGGGAGAGAGTGAATTGGGAGGGAGTTCCACATCTCCCCCGAGTGATGAGGGAGTGAATTGGGAGGGAGTTCCACATCTCCCCCGAGTGGTGAGAGAGTGAATTGGGAGGGAGTTCCACATCTCCCCGAGTGATGGGGAGAGTGAATTGGGAGGGAGTTCCACATCTCCCCCGAGTGATGGGGAGAGTGAATTGGGAGGGAGTTCCACATCTCCCCCGAGTGGTGAGAGAGTGAATTGGGAGGGAGTTCCACATCTCCCCCGAGTGATGAGAGAGTGAATTGGGAGGGAGTTCCACATCTCCCCCGAGTGATGAGGGAGTGAATTGGGAGGGAGTTCCACATCTCCCCCAAGTGATGAGGGAGTGAATTGGGAGGGAGTTCCACATCTCCCCCGAGTGATGAGAGAGAGTGAATTGGGAGGGAGTTCCACATCTCCCCGAGTGATGGGAGAGTGAATTGGGAGGGAGTTCCACATCTCCCCCGAGTGATGAGGGAGTGAATTGGGAGGGAGTTCCACATCTCTCCCGAGTGATGAGAGAGAGTGAATTGGGAGGGAGTTCCACATCTCCCCGAGTGATGGGAGAGTGAATTGGGAGGGAGTTCCACATCTCCCCCGAGTGGTGAGAGAGTGAATTGGGAGGGAGTTCCACATCTCCCCGAGTGATGGGGAGAGTGAATTGGGAGGGAGTTCCACATCTCCCCGAGTGATGGGAGAGTGAATTGGGAGGGAGTTCCACATCTCCCCGAGTGATGAGGGAGTGAATTGGGAGGGAGTTCCACATCTCCCCCGAGTGATGAGAGAGTGAATTGGGAGGGAGTTCCACATGTCCCCGAGTGATGAGAGAGAGTGAATTGGGAGGGAGTTCCACATCTCCCCCGAGTGATGAGAGGGAGTGAATTGGGAGGGAGTTCCACATCTCCCCCGAGTGATGAGAGAGTGAATTGGGAGGGAGTTCCACATCTCCCCCGAGTGATGAGAGAGTGAATTGGGAGGGAGTTCCACATCTCTCCCGAGTGATGAGAGAGTGAATTGGGAGGGAGTTCCACATCTCCCCCGAGTGATGAGAGAGTGAATTGGGAGGGAGTTCCACATCTCCCCGAGTGATGGGAGAGAGTGAATTGGGAGGGAGTTCCACATCTCCCCGAGTGAAGAGAGAGAGTGAATTGGGAGGGAGTTCCACATCTCCCCGAGTGATGAGAGAGTGAATTGGGAGGGAGTTCCACATCTCCCCCGAGTGATGAGGGAGTGAATTGGGAGGGAGTTCCACATCTCCCCCGAGTGATGAGAGAGTGAATTGGGAGGGAGTTCCACATCTCCCCGAGTGATGAGGGAGTGAATTGGGAGGGAGTTCCACATCTCCCCGAGTGATGAGAGAGAGTGAATTGGGAGGGAGTTCCACATCTCCCCGAGTGATGAGAGAGTGAATTGGGAGGGAGTTCCACATCTCCCCGAGTGATGAGAGGGAGTGAATTGGGAGGGAGTTCCACATCTCCCCGAGTGATGAGAGAGAGTGAATTGGGAGGGAGTTCCACATCTCCCCGAGTGATGAGAGAGTGAATTGGGAGGGAGTTCCACATCTCCCCGAGTGATGAGAGAGAGTGAATTGGGAGGGAGTTCCACATCTCCCCGAGTGATGAGGGAGTGAATTGGGAGGGAGTTCCACATCTCCCCCGAGTGATGAGAGAGTGAATTGGGAGGGAGTTCCACATCTCCCCCGAGTGATGAGGGAGTGAATTGGGAGGGAGTTCCACATCTCCCCCGAGTGATGAGAGAGAGTGAATTGGGAGGGAGTTCCACATCTCTCCCGAGTGATGAGGGAGTGAATTGGGAGGGAGTTCCACATCTCCCCCGAGTGATGAGAGAGTGAATTGGGAGGGAGTTCCACATCTCCCCGAGTGATGGGAGAGTGAATTGGGAGGGAGTTCCACATCTCCCCCGAGTGATGAGAGAGTGAATTGGGAGGGAGTTCCACATCTCCCCTGAGTGATGGGAGAGAGTGAATTGGGAGGGAGTTCCACATCTCCCCGAGTGATGAGGGAGTGAATTGGGAGGGAGTTCCACATCTCCCCCGAGTGATGGGAGAGTGAATTGGGAGGGAGTTCCACATCTCCCCCGAGTGATGAGAGAGTGAATTGGGAGGGAGTTCCACATCTCCCCGAGTGATGGGAGAGTGAATTGGGAGGGAGTTCCACATCTCCCCGAGTGATGAGGGAGTGAATTGGGAGGGAGTTCCACATCTCCCCCGAGTGATGAGAGAGTGAATTGGGAGGAAGTTCCACATCTCCCCCGAGTGATGAGAGAGTGAATTGGGAGGGAGTTCCACATCTCCCCGAGTGATGGGAGAGTGAATTGGGAGGGAGTTCCACATCTCCCCCGAGTGATGAGGGAGTGAATTGGGAGGGAGTTCCACATCTCCCCGAGTGATGGGAGAGTGAATTGGGAGGGAGTTCCACATCTCCCCGAGTGATGAGAGAGTGAATTGGGAGGGAGTTCCACATCTCCCCGAGTGATGAGAGAGTGAATTGGGAGGGAGTTCCACATCTCCCCGAGTGATGAGGGAGTGAATTGGGAGGGAGTTCCACATCTCCCCCGAGTGATGAGAGAGTGAATTGGGAGGGAGTTCCACATCTCCCCGAGTGATGAGAGAGTGAATTTGGAGGGAGTTCCACATCTCCCCCGAGTGATGAGAGGGAGTGAATTGGGAGGGAGTTCCACATCTCCCCCGAGTGATGAGGGAGTGAATTGGGAGGGAGTTCCACATCTCCCCCGAGTGATGAGGGAGTGAATTGGGAGGGAGTTCCACATCTCCCCCGAGTGATGAGAGAGTGAATTGGGAGGGAGTTCCACATCTCCCCCGAGTGATGAGGGAGTGAATTGGGAGGGAGTTCCACATCTCCCCCGAGTGATGAGAGAGTGAATTGGGAGGGAGTTCCACATCTCCCCCGAGTGATGAGGGAGTGAATTGGGAGGGAGTTCCACATCTCCCCCGAGTGATGGGAGAGAGTGAATTGGGAGGGAGTTCCACATCTCCCCGAGTGATGGGAGAGTGAATTGGGAGGGAGTTCCACATCTCCCCCGAGTGATGGGAGAGTGAATTGGGAGGGAGTTCCACATCTCCCCCGAGTGATGAGAGAGTGAATTGGGAGGGAGTTCCACATCTCCCCGAGTGATGGGAGAGTGAATTGGGAGGGAGTTCCACATCTCCCCCGAGTGATGAGAGAGAGTGAATTGGGAGGGAGTTCCACATCTCCCCGAGTGATGGGAGAGTGAATTGGGAGGGAGTTCCACATCTCCCCCGAGTGGTGAGAGAGTGAATTGGGAGGGAGTTCCACATCTCCCCGAGTGATGGGGAGAGTGAATTGGGAGGGAGTTCCACATCTCCCCGAGTGATGGGAGAGTGAATTGGGAGGGAGTTCCACATCTCCCCGAGTGATGAGGGAGTGAATTGGGAGGGAGTTCCACATCTCCCCCGAGTGATGAGAGAGTGAATTGGGAGGGAGTTCCACATGTCCCCGAGTGATGAGAGAGAGTGAATTGGGAGGGAGTTCCACATCTCCCCCGAGTGATGAGAGGGAGTGAATTGGGAGGGAGTTCCACATCTCCCCCGAGTGATGAGAGAGTGAATTGGGAGGGAGTTCCACATCTCCCCCGAGTGATGAGAGAGTGAATTGGGAGGGAGTTCCACATCTCTCCCGAGTGATGAGAGAGTGAATTGGGAGGGAGTTCCACATCTCCCCCGAGTGATGAGAGAGTGAATTGGGAGGGAGTTCCACATCTCCCCGAGTGATGGGAGAGAGTGAATTGGGAGGGAGTTCCACATCTCCCCGAGTGATGAGAGAGAGTGAATTGGGAGGGAGTTCCACATCTCCCCGAGTGATGAGAGAGTGAATTGGGAGGGAGTTCCACATCTCCCCCGAGTGATGAGGGAGTGAATTGGGAGGGAGTTCCACATCTCCCCCGAGTGATGAGAGAGTGAATTGGGAGGGAGTTCCACATCTCCCCGAGTGATGAGGGAGTGAATTGGGAGGGAGTTCCACATCTCCCCGAGTGATGAGAGAGAGTGAATTGGGAGGGAGTTCCACATCTCCCCGAGTGATGAGAGAGTGAATTGGGAGGGAGTTCCACATCTCCCCGAGTGATGAGAGGGAGTGAATTGGGAGGGAGTTCCACATCTCCCCGAGTGATGAGAGAGAGTGAATTGGGAGGGAGTTCCACATCTCCCCGAGTGATGAGAGAGTGAATTGGGAGGGAGTTCCACATCTCCCCGAGTGATGAGAGAGAGTGAATTGGGAGGGAGTTCCACATCTCCCCGAGTGATGAGGGAGTGAATTGGGAGGGAGTTCCACATCTCCCCCGAGTGATGAGAGAGTGAATTGGGAGGGAGTTCCACATCTCCCCCGAGTGATGAGGGAGTGAATTGGGAGGGAGTTCCACATCTCCCCCGAGTGATGAGAGAGAGTGAATTGGGAGGGAGTTCCACATCTCTCCCGAGTGATGAGGGAGTGAATTGGGAGGGAGTTCCACATCTCCCCCGAGTGATGAGAGAGTGAATTGGGAGGGAGTTCCACATCTCCCCGAGTGATGGGAGAGTGAATTGGGAGGGAGTTCCACATCTCCCCCGAGTGATGAGAGAGTGAATTGGGAGGGAGTTCCACATCTCCCCTGAGTGATGGGAGAGAGTGAATTGGGAGGGAGTTCCACATCTCCCCGAGTGATGAGGGAGTGAATTGGGAGGGAGTTCCACATCTCCCCCGAGTGATGAGAGAGTGAATTGGGAGGGAGTTCCACATCTCCCCGAGTGATGAGAGAGAGTGAATTGGGAGGGAGTTCCACATCTCCCCGAGTGATGAGAGAGAGTGAATTGGGAGGGAGTTCCACATCTCCCCCGAGTGATGAGAGAGTGAATTGGGAGGAAGTTCCACATCTCCCCCGAGTGATGAGAGAGTGAATTGGGAGGGAGTTCCACATCTCCCCGAGTGATGGGAGAGTGAATTGGGAGGGAGTTCCACATCTCCCCCGAGTGATGAGGGAGTGAATTGGGAGGGAGTTCCACATCTCCCCGAGTGATGGGAGAGTGAATTGGGAGGGAGTTCCACATCTCCCCGAGTGATGAGAGAGTGAATTGGGAGGGAGTTCCACATCTCCCCCGAGTGATGGGAGAGTGAATTGGGAGGGAGTTCCACATCTCCCCCGAGTGATGAGAGAGTGAATTGGGAGGGAGTTCCACATCTCCCCGAGTGATGAGAGAGTGAATTTGGAGGGAGTTCCACATCTCCCCCGAGTGATGAGAGGGAGTGAATTGGGAGGGAGTTCCACATCTCCCCCGAGTGATGAGGGAGTGAATTGGGAGGGAGTTCCACATCTCCCCCGAGTGATGAGGGAGTGAATTGGGAGGGAGTTCCACATCTCCCCCGAGTGATGAGAGAGTGAATTGGGAGGGAGTTCCACATCTCCCCCGAGTGATGAGGGAGTGAATTGGGAGGGAGTTCCACACCTCCCCCGAGTGATGAGAGAGTGAATTGGGAGGGAGTTCCACATCTCCCCCGAGTGATGAGGGAGTGAATTGGGAGGGAGTTCCACATCTCCCCCGAGTGATGGGAGAGAGTGAATTGGGAGGGAGTTCCACATCTCCCCGAGTGATGGGAGAGTGAATTGGGAGGGAGTTCCACATCTCCCCCGAGTGATGGGAGAGTGAATTGGGAGGGAGTTCCACATCTCCCCCGAGTGATGAGAGAGTGAATTGGGAGGGAGTTCCACATCTCCCCGAGTGATGGGAGAGTGAATTGGGAGGGAGTTCCACATCTCCCCCGAGTGATGAGGGAGTGAATTGGGAGGGAGTTCCACATCTCCCCCGAGTGATGAGAGAGTGAATTGGGAGGGAGTTCCACATCTCCCCCGAGTGATGAGAGAGTGAATTGGGAGGGAGTTCCACATCTCCCCGAGTGATGGGAGAGAGTGAATTGGGAGGGAGTTCCACATCTCCCCCGAGTGATGAGAGAGTGAATTGGGAGGGAGTTCCACATCTCCCCCGAGTGATGAGAGAGTGAATTGGGAGGGAGTTCCACATCTCCCCCGAGTGATGGGAGAGAGTGAATTGGGAGGGAGTTCCACATCTCCCCGAGTGATGAGAGAGTGAATTGGGAGGGAGTTCCACATCTCCCCGAGTGATGGGAGAGTGAATTCGGAGGGAGTTCCACATCTCCCCGAGTGATGAGAGAGTGAATTGGGAGGGAGTTCCACATCTCCCCGAGTGATGAGAGAGAGTGAATTGGGAGGGAGTTCCACATCTCCCCCGAGTGATGGGAGAGTGAATTGGGAGGGAGTTCCACATCTCCCCCGAGTGATGAGAGAGTGAATTGGGAGGGAGTTCCACATCTCCCCCGAGTGATGGGAGAGTGAATTGGGAGGGAGTTCCACATCTCCCCCGAGTGATGAGAGAGTGAATTGTGAGGGAGTTCCACATCTCCCCGAGTGATGAGAGAGAGTGAATTGGGAGGGAGTTCCACATCTCCCCCGAGTGATGAGAGAGTGAATTGGGAGGGAGTTCCACATCTCCCCCGAGTGATGAGGGAGTGAATTGGGAGGGAGTTCCACATCTCCCCCGAGTGATGGGAGAGTGAATTGGGAGGGAGTTCCACATCTCCCCCGAGTGATGGGAGAGTGAATTGGGAGGGAGTTCCACATCTCCCCGAGTGATGAGAGAGAGTGAATTGGGAGGGAATTCCACATCTCCCCCGAGTGATGGGAGAGTGAATTGGGAGGGAGTTCCACATCTCCCCCGAGTGATGAGAGAGAGTGAATTGGGAGGGAGTTCCACATCTCCCCCGAGTGATGAGATAGTGAATTGGGAGGGAGTTCCACATCTCCCCCGAGTGATGGGAGAGTGAATTGGGAGGGAGTTCCACATCTCCCCCGAGTGATGAGAGGGAGTGAATTGGGAGGGAGTTCCACATCTCCCCGAGTGATGGGAGAGTGAATTGGGAGGGAGTTCCACATCTCCCCCGAGTGATGAGGGAGTGAATTGGGAGGGAGTTCCACATCTCCCCGAGTGATGGGAGAGTGAATTGGGAGGGAGTTCCACATCTCCCCGAGTGATGAGAGAGTGAATTGGGAGGGAGTTCCACATCTCCCCGAGTGATGAGAGGGAGTGAATTGGGAGGGAGTTCCACATCTCCCCCGAGTGATGAGAGAGTGAATTGGGAGGGAGTTCCACATCTCCCCCGAGTGATGGGAGAGTGAATTGGGAGGGAGTTCCACATCTCCCCGAGTGATGAGGGAGTGAATTGAGAGGGAGTTCCACATCTCCCCGAGTGATGTCAATGGAAATGAAAATGAGGAGAGCTGTGAACCGAGGTGCTGATTGGGTATCAGCCGTATCAAACCATCGCACAAAGGCATGATCAAACCCAACACATTTTCATCAAGTCACCAATGTCAAAAACTTCCACTGAAATATCCCTGAAAGAAGAAATCACAATCTCAACTTAGGACATTGTGTGAAATTTGCGTTATATATTATATGAAGTTTGTGACATATATTATCAAAAGTTTATGTTATATATTATATGAAGATTTGTTACATATCAAGTGAAATTAGTGTTATATATTATGTCAAGTGAGTTTTTTTTCATTCGTTCACGGGATGTGGGCGTCGCTGGCGAGGCCGGCATTTATTGTCCATCCCTAATTGCCCCTTGAGAAGGTGGTGGTGAGCCGCCTTCTTGAACCGCTGCAGTCCGTGTGGTGACGGTTCTCCCACAGTGCTGTTAGGAAGGGAGTTCCAGGATTTTGACCCAGCGACAATGAAGGAACGGCGATATATTTCCAAGTCGGGATGGTGTGTGACTCGGAGGGGAACGTGCAGGTGGTGTTGTTCCCATGTGCCTGCTGCTCTTGTCCTTCTAGGTGGTAGAGGTCGTGGGTTTGGGAGGTGCTGTCAAAGAAGCCTTGGCGAGTTGCTGCAGTGCATCCTGTGGATGGTGCACACTGCAGGCACAGTGCGCCGGTGGTGAAGGGAGTGAATGTTTAGGGTGGTGGATGGGGTGCCAGTCAAGCGGGCTGCTTTGTCCTGGATGGTGTCGAGCTTCTTGAGTGTTGTTGGAGCTGCACTCATCCAGGCAAGTGGAAAGTATTCCATCACACTCCTGACTTGTGCCTTGTAGATGGTGGAAAGGCTTTGGGGAGTCAGGAGGTGAGTCACTC
Source organism: Heptranchias perlo (assembly GCF_035084215.1). Lineage (NCBI taxonomy): Eukaryota > Metazoa > Chordata > Chondrichthyes > Hexanchiformes > Hexanchidae > Heptranchias > Heptranchias perlo. The sequence continues at coordinate 175,519 of NW_027139406.1, forward strand.
GCCGCAGAATACCCAGCCTCTGACCTGCTCTTGTAGCCACAGTATTTATATGGCTGGTCCAGTTAAGTTTCTGGTCAATGGTGACCCCCAGGATGTTGATGGTGGGGGATTCGGCGATGGTAATGCCGTTGAATGTCAAGGGGAGGTGGTTAGACTCTCTCTTGTTGGAGATGTCATTGCCTGGCACTTATCTGGTGCGAATGTTACTTGCTACTTATGAGCCCAAGCCTGGATGTTGTCCAGGTCTTGCTGCATGCAGGCTCGGACTGCTTCATTATTTGAGGGGTTGCGAATGGAACTGAACACTGTGCAATCATCAGCGAGCATCCCCATTTCTGACCTTATGATGGAGGGAAGGTCATTGATGAAGCAGCTGAAGATGGTTGGGCCTAGGACACTGCCCTGAGGAACTCCTGCAGCAATGTCCTGTGGCTGAGATAATTGGCCTCCAACAACCACTACCATCTTCCTTTGTGCGAGGTATGACTCCAGCCACTGGAGAGTTTTCCCCCTGATTCCCATTGACTTCAATTTTACTCGGGCTCCTTGGTGCCACACTCGGTCAAATGAGTGTTATATATTATGTGAAGATTGTATTATATATTATGTGAAGATTGTGTTATATATTATGTGAAGATTGTATTATATATTATGTGAAGATTGTGATATATATTATGTGAAGATTGTATTATATATTATGTGAAGATTGTGTTATATATTATGTGAAGATTGTATTATATATTATGTGAAGATTGTGATATATATTATGTGAAGATTGTATTATATATTATGTGAAGATTGTGTTATATATTATGTGAAGATTGTGATATATATTATGTGAAGATTGTATTATATATTATGTGAAGATTGTGTTATATATTATGTGAAGATTGTATTATATATTATGTGAAGATTGTGATATATATTATGTGAAGATTGTGTTATATATTATGTGAAGATTGTATTATATATTATGTGAAGATTGTATTATATATTATGTGAAGATTGTGATATATATTATGTGAAGATTGTGTTATATATTATGTGAAGATTGTATTATATATTATGTGAAGATTGTATTATATATTATGTGAAGATTGTGATATATATTATGTGAAGATTGTATTATATATTATGTGAAGATTGTATTATATATTATGTGAAGATTGTGTTATATATTATGTGAAGATTGTATTATATATTATGTGAAGATTGTGATATATATTATGTGAAGATTGTGTTATATATTATGTGAAGATTGTGATATATATTATGTGAAGATTGTATTATATATTATGTGAAGATTGTGATATATATTATGTGAAGATTGTGTTATATATTATGTGAAGATTGTGATATATATTATGTGAAGATTGTGATATATATTATGGGAAGATTGTGATATATATTATGTGAAGATTGTGATATATATTATGTGAAGATTGTGATATATATTATGTGAAGATTGTGTTATATATTATGTGAAGATTGTATTATATTTTATGTGAAGATTGTATTATATATTATGTGAAGATTGTATTATATATTATGTGAAGATTGTGATATATATTATGTGAAGATTGTGTTATATATTATGTGAAGATTGTGATATATATTATGTGAAGATTGTGATATATATTATGTGAAGATTGTGATATATATTATGTGAAGATTGTGTTATATATTATGTGAAGATTGTATTATATATTATGTGAAGATTGTGTTATATATTATGTGAAGATTGTGTTATATATTATGTGAAGATTGTGATATATATTATGTGAAGATTGTGTTATATATTATGTGAAGATTGTGTTATATATTATGTGAAGATTGTGTTATATATTATGTGAAGATTGTGTTATATATTATGTGAAGATTGTGTTATATATTATGTGAAGATTGTGATATATATTATGTGAAGATTGTGTTATATATTATGTGAAGATTGTGTTATATATTATGTGAAGATTGTGTTATATATTATGTGAAGATTGTGTTATATATTATGTGAAGATTGTATTATATATTATGTGAAGATTGTATTATATATTATGTGAAGATTGTGTTATATATTATGTGAAGATTGTATTATATATTATGTGAAGATTGTGATATATATTATGTGAAGATTGTGATATATATTATGTGAAGATTGTATTATATATTATGTGAAGATTGTGATATATATTATGTGAAGATTGTGTTATATATTATGTGAAGATTGTATTATATATTATGTGAAGATTGTGATATATATTATGTGAAGATTGTGTTATATGTTATGTGAAGATTGTATTATATATTATGTGAAGATTGTGATATATATTATGTGAAGATTGTGATATATATTATGTGAAGATTGTGATATATATTATGTGAAGATTGTGTTATATATTATGTGAAGATTGTGTTATATATTATGTGAAGATTGTGTTATATATTATGTGAAGATTGTGTTATATATTATGTGAAGATTGTGTTATATATTATGTGAAGATTGTGTTATATATTATGTGAAGATTGTGATATATATTATGTGAAGTTTGGTTTATTTATTATGTGAAGATTGTATTATATATTATGTGAAGATTGTGTTATATATTATGTGAAGATTGTGATATATATTATGTGAAGATTGTGATATATATTATGTGAAGATTGTGTTATATATTATGTGAAGATTGTATTATATATTATGTGAAGATTGTGATATATATTATGTGAAGATTGTGTTATATATTATGTGAAGATTGTGTTATATATTATGTGAAGTTTGGTTTATTTATTATGTGAAGTTTATTTTATTTGTTAAGTGAAGTTTGGTTTATTGATTATCCCACTGACCTACATTTAGCAGATTTAACAGCACAGACGGTTCTGGAGCTGACCCCAGGGGTCAATGCCAAGGTGGGAAAGTCAGTGCTCTCGATCTGGTGACGTGAGGCTTCCATGAGAAAATAATTACCACGACAAACTGTTGGATTGTCATAAATCCCAACTGGTTCAGACATATCCTTCAGGGAAGGGAATCTGAGACCCATCACACATAAAGGACGTCCCTAGTGACCGGGAATGAATGTTCAGAACAGCCAGAGAATGAACTGCCTGCAGGTCAGAATGCCATCTGCTTCAGGGGGAGTGGCGTTCATTGGGTAGCTCTCTCAGAGATGGTCCGAATGGCCTTTTTCTGTGCCAGGAACCTTTTCATTCGTGAAATCATACCCCTATTTGGGCTTTAGAACCTGATTAAGCCTTAAAAATATCAATCCTTGATGGTTGTCCCTGTGCAGAGTTTCAGAGATCAGGCCTCTTCGAAAGCTCCTCTGCGGAGCAACCCTGGGAGCTGCAATTTCTCCCGAACAGCAGCTTCTAAACTTTGATCCTGTCATTCCCACCACTCACAGTGACCATCCCTTTGAGCGCAGGCCGTGTCCTCGGGACCTACTGTTCTGGACAAGGTGAAACAGCTGGTCATGGTCGACATTATCCAGTCCCTTTAGAGTTGGATAAATATTTGAAGAGGTGAAGTTTACTGGTCTCTGGGGAAAGAGTGGGGGGAGTGGGACTGATTGGGTAGCTCTTTCAAAGAGCCAGCACGATGGGCCGAATGGCCTCCTGTGGTCTGTATCGTTCTCTGAATGTTTTAATGATATGAGCAAACAATTTGCATGTTGAATCCTTGTGTCACGAGAGCAAATTTATCAATATATACAAATATTTACACTCGTCGATCTCCCGTGGAATTGCACACAGGGATTCAAGACCAAACGTAGTCTCGTGGGGAAGTGGTGTTCGGGGGCTGGGCAATAATTGGTACAGGGGGTACAGATGTAGCAAAGGTGGCACAGGACCGTACAGCGGGAACATAAAGCGGGAACGTAAAGCGGGAACGTAAAGCGGGAACGTAAAGCGGGAACGCTGGACGGGACTAATTGGAGCGTGGCACTGGTAGCACAGGACCGTATTGCGGGAACGTATAGCGGGAATGTATAGTGGGAACGTATAGCGGGAATGTATAGTGGGAACGTATAGCGGGAATGTATAGTGGGAACGTATAGCGGGAATGTATAGCGGGAATGTATAGCAGGACCATATAGTGGGAACGTATAGCGGGAATGTATAGTGGGAATGTATAGCAGGACCATATAGTGGGAATGTATAGCGGGACCGTATAGTGGGAACGTATAGCAGGACCATATAGTGGGAACGTATAGCGGGAATGTATAGCGGGAATGTATAGCGGGAATGTATAGTGGGAACGTATAGCAGGACCATATAGTGGGAACGTATAGCGGGAATGTATAGCGGGAACATATAGTGGGAATTATAATGGGAATGTATAGTGGGAAAGTATAGTGGGAATGTATAGTGGGAACGTATAGTGGGAATGTATAGCAGGAACATATAGTGGGAATTATAATGGGAATGTATAGTGGGAAAGTATAGTGGGAATGTATAGTGGGAATGTATAGTGGGAATTATAATGGGAATGTATAGTGGGAATGTATAGTGGGAATGTATAGTGGGAAATATAATGGGAATGTATAGTGGGAACATATAGCGGGAACGTATAGTGGGAACGTATAGTGGGAATGTATCGCGGGAATGTATAGTGGGAATTATAATGGGAATGTACAGTGGGAACATATAGTGGGAATGTATAGTGGGAATGTATCGTGGGAATGTATAGCGGGAATGTATAGTGGGAACATATAGTGGGAACGTATAGTGGGAATGTATAGTGGGAATGTATCGCGGGAACGTATAGCGGGAACGTATAGAGGGAATGTATAGTGGGAATGTATAGTGGGAATTATAATGGGAATGTATAGTGGGAACATATAGTGGGAATGTATAGCGGGAATGTATAGCAGGAATGTATAGTGGGAATGTATAGTGGGAACATATAGTGGGAATGTATAGTGGGAATGTATAGTGGGAATTATAATGGGAATGTATAGTGGGAATTATAATGGGAATGTATAGTGGGAATGTATAGTGGGAATGTATAATGGGAATGTATAGCGGGAATGTATAGTGGGAACGAATAGCGGGAATGTATAGTGGGAATGTATAGTGGGAATTATAATGGGAATGTATAGTGGGAATTATAATGGGAATGTATAGTGGGAATGTATAGTGGGAATGTATAACGGGAATGTATAGCGGGAATGTATAGTGGGAACGTATAGCGGGAATGTATCGCGGGACTGTATAGCGGGAATGTATAGCGGGAATGTATAGCGGGAATGTATAGCGGGAACGTATAGCGGGAATGTATAGTGGGAACGTATAGCGGGAACGTATAGCGGGAATGTATAGTGGGAACGTATAGCGGGAATGTATAGCGGGAAGGTATAGCGGGAATGTATAGTGGGAATGTATAGTGGGAACGTATAGCGGGAATGTATAGTGGGAACGTATAGCGGGAACGTATAGCGGGAAGGTATAGCGGGAACGTATAGCGGGAACGTATAGCGGGAATGTATAGTGGGAATGTATAGCAGGAACGTATAGCAGGAACGTATAGTGGGAATGAATAGTGGGAATGTATAGCGGGAACGTATAGCGGGAATGTATAGTGGGAATGTATAGCGGGAATGTATAGTGGGAACGTATAGCGGGAACGTATAGTGGGAACGTATAGCGGGAACGTATAGCGGGAACGTATAGTGGGAACGTATAGCGGGAATGTATAGTGGGAACGTATAGCGGGAATGTATAGTGGGAATGTATAGCGGGACTGTAAAGTGGGAACATATAGCGTGAACGTATACCGTGACTGTATAGTGGGAACGTATAGCGGGAACGTATAGCGGGAACGTATAGCGGAAATGTATAGCGGGAATGTATAGCGGAAATGTATAGCGGGAATGTATAGTGGGAATGTATAGCGGGAACGTATAGCCGGAACGTATAGTGGGAATGTATAGCGGGACTGTATAGCGGGAATGTATAGTGGGAATGTATAGCGGGAACGTATAGCGGGAATGTATAGCGGGAACGTATAGCGGGAACGTATAGCGGGAACGTATAGCGGGAATGTATAGCGGGAATGTATAGCGGGACTGTATAGTGGGAATGTATAGCGGGAATGTATAGCGGGAATGTATAGTGGGAACGTATAGCGGGAATGTACAGTGGGAATGTATAGCGGGAATGTATAGCGGGACTGTATAGTGGGAATGCATAGCGGGACTGTATAGTGGGAATGTATAGCGGGAATGTATAGTGGGACTGTATAGCGGAAATGTATAGCGGGAATGTATAGCGGGACTGTATAGTGGGAATGTATAGCGGGAATGTATAGTGGGACTGTATAGCGGAAATGTATAGCGGGAATGTATAGTGGGACTGTATAGTGGGAACATATAGCGGGAACGTATAGCGGGACTGTATAGTGGGAATGTATAGTGGGAATGTGTCGCGGGAACATATAGTGGGAATGTATAGCTGGAAAGTATAGCGGGAACATATAGTGGGAACGTATAGCGGGAATGTATAGTGGGAATGTATAGTGGGAATGTATAGTGGGAATGTATAGCGGGAACGTATAGTGGGAATGTATAGTGGGAATGTATCGCGGGAATGTATAGTGGGAATTATAATGGGAATGTATAGTGGGAACATATAGTGGGAACGTATAGCGGGAATGTATAGTGGGAATGTATAGTGGGAATGTATAGCGGGAACGTATAGTGGGAATGTATAGTGGGAATGTATAGTGGGAACGTATAGCGGGAATGTATAGCGGGAACGTATAATGGGAATGTATAGCGGGACTGTATAGTGGGAATGTATAGCGTGACTGCATAGCGGGAATGTATAATGGGAATGTATAGCGGGAATGTATAGCGGGAACGTATAGTGGGAATGTATAGTGGGAATGTATAGTGGGAATGTATAGCGTGACTGCATAGCGGGAATGTATAATGGGAATGTATAGCGGGACTGTATAGTGGGAACATATAGCGGGAACGTATAGCGGGACTGTATAGTGGGAATGTATAGCGGGAATGTATAGCGGGACTGTATAGTGGGAACATATAGCGGGAACGTATAGCGGGACTGTATAGTGGGAACATATAGCGGGAATGTATAGCGGGACTGTATAGTGGGAATGTATAGCGGGAATGTATAGCGGGAACATATAGTGGGAATGTATAGCGGGAATGTATAGCAGGAACGTATAGTGGGAATGTATAGTGGGAATGTATCGCGGGAATGTATAGTGGGAATTATAATGGGAATGTATAGTGGGAACATATAGTGGGAATGTATAGTGGGAATGTATAGCGGGAATGTATAGCGGGAACGTATAGTGGGAATGTATAGCGGGAATGTATAGTGGGAATGTATAGCGGGAATGTATAGCGGGAACGTATAGTGGGAATGTATAGCGGGAATGTATAGTGGGAACGTATAGCAGGAATGTATAGCGGGAATGTATAGCGGGAACGTATAGCGGGAATATATGGTGGGAATGTATAGTGGGAATGTATAGCGGGACTGTATAGTGGGAATGTATAGTGGGAACGTATAGCGGGAATGTATAGCGGGAATGTATAGTGGGAATGTATAGCGGGAATGTATAGCGGGAATGTATAGTGGGAACGTATAGCGGGAATGTATAGCGGGAATGTATAGCGGGAACGTATAGCGGAAATGTATAGTGGGAATGTATAGCGGGAATGTATAGTGGGAATGTATAGCGGGACTGTATAGCGGGAATGTATAGTGGGAATGTATGGCGGGAATGTATAGTGGGAATTATAATGGGAATGTATAGTGGGAACATATAGTGGGAACGTATAGCGGGAATGTATAGTGGGAATGTATAGTGGGAATGTATAGTGGGAATGTATAGCGGGAACGTATAGTGGGAATGTATAGTGGGAATGTATAGTGGGAACGTATAGCGGGAATGTATAGCGGGAACGTATAATGGAAATGTATAGCGGGACTGTATAGTGGGAATGTATAGCGTGACTGCATAGCGGGAATGTATAATGGGAATGTATAGCGGGAATGTATAGCGGGAACGTATAGTGGGAATGTATAGTGGGAATGTATAGTGGGAATGTATAGCGTGACTGCATAGCGGGAATGTATAATGGGAATGTATAGCGGGACTGTATAGTGGGAACATATAGCGGGAACGTATAGCGGGACTGTATAGTGGGAATGTATAGCGGGAATGTATAGCGGGACTGTATAGTGGGAACATATAGCGGGAACGTATAGCGGGACTGTATAGTGGGAACATATAGCGGGAATGTATAGCGGGACTGTATAGTGGGAATGTATAGCGGGAATGTATAGCGGGAACATATAGTGGGAATGTATAGCGGGAATGTATAGCAGGAACGTATAGTGGGAATGTATAGTGGGAATGTATCGCGGGAATGTATAGTGGGAATTATAATGGGAATGTATAGTGGGAACATATAGTGGGAATGTATAGCGGGAATGTATAGCGGGAACGTATAGTGGGAATGTATAGCGGGAATGTATAGTGGGAACGTATAGCAGGAATGTATAGCGGGAATGTATAGCGGGAACGTATAGCGGGAATGTATGGTGGGAATGTATAGTGGGAATGTATAGCGGGACTGTATAGTGGGAATGTATAGTGGGAACGTATAGCGGGAATGTATAGCGGGAATGTATAGTGGGAATGTATAGCGGGAATGTATAGCGGGAATGTATAGTGGGAACGTATAGCGGGAATGTATAGCGGGAATGTATAGCGGGAACGTATAGTGGGAACGTATAGCGGAAATGTATAGTGGGAATGTATAGCGGGAATGTATAGTGGGAATGTATAGCGGGACTGTATAGCGGGAATGTATAGTGGGAATGTATGGCGGGAATGTATAGCGGGAATGTATAGCGGGACTGTATAGTGGGAATGTATAGCGGGAATGTATTGCGGGACTGTATAGTGGGAATGTATAGTGGGAATGTGTCGCGGGAACATATAGTGGGAATGTATAGCGGGAATGTATAGCAGGAACGTATAGTGGGAATGTATAGTGGGAATGTATCGCGGGAATGTATAGTGGGAATTATAATGGGAATGTATAGTGGGAACATATAGTGGGAACGTATAGCGGGAATGTATAGTGGGAATGTATAGTGGGAATGTATAGTGGGAATGTATAGCGGGAACGTATAGTGGGAATGTATAGTGGGAATGTATAGTGGGAACGTATAGCGGGAATGTATAGCGGGAACGTATAATGGGAATGTATAGCGGGACTGTATAGTGGGAATGTATAGCGTGACTGCATAGCGGGAATGTATAATGGGAATGTATAGCGGGAATGTATAGCGGGAACGTATAGTGGGAATGTATAGTGGGAATGTATAGTGGGAATGTATAGCGTGACTGCATAGCGGGAATGTATAATGGGAATGTATAGCGGGACTGTATAGTGGGAACATATAGCGGGAACGTATAGCGGGACTGTATAGTGGGAATGTATAGCGGGAATGTATAGCGGGACTGTATAGTGGGAACATATAGCGGGAACATATAGCGGGACTGTATAGTGGGAACATATAGCGGGAATGTATAGCGGGACTGTATAGTGGGAATGTATAGCGGGAATGTATAGCGGGAACATATAGTGGGAATGTATAGCGGGAATGTATAGCAGGAACGTATAGTGGGAATGTATAGTGGGAATGTATCGCGGGAATGTATAGTGGGAATTATAATGGGAATGTATAGTGGGAACATATAGTGGGAATGTATAGCGGGAATGTATAGCGGGAACGTATAGTGGGAATGTATAGCGGGAATGTATAGTGGGAACGTATAGCAGGAATGTATAGCGGGAATGTATAGCGGGAACGTATAGCGGGAATGTATGGTGGGAATGTATAGTGGGAATGTATAGCGGGACTGTATAGTGGGAATGTATAGTGGGAACGTATAGCGGGAATGTATAGCGGGAATGTATAGTGGGAATGTATAGCGGGAATGTATAGCGGGAATGTATAGTGGGAACGTATAGCGGGAATGTATAGCGGGAATGTATAGCGGGAACGTATAGTGGGAACGTATAGCGGAAATGTATAGTGGGAATGTATAGCGGGAATGTATAGTGGGAATGTATAGCGGGACTGTATAGCGGGAATGTATAGTGGGAATGTATGGCGGGAATGTATAGCGGGAATGTATAGCGGGACTGTATAGTGGGAATGTATAGCGGGAATGTATTGCGGGACTGTATAGTGGGAATGTATAGCGGGAATGTATAATGGGAATGTATAGCGGGAATGTATAGCGGGACTGTATAGTGGGAACATATAGCGGGAACATATAGCGGGACTGTATAGCGGGAATGTATAGTGGGAATGTATAGCGGGACTGTATAGTGGGAATGTATAGCGGGAATGTATAGCGGGAATGTATAGCGGGAATGTATAGCGGGACTGTATAGCGGGAATGTATAGTGGGAATGTATAGTGGGAATGTATCGCGGGACCGTATAGTGGGAATGTATAGTGGGAATGTGTCGCGGGAACATATAGTGGGAATGTATAGTGGGAACGTATAGCGGGAATGTATAGTGGGAATGTATAGTGGGAATGTATAGCGGGACCGTATAGCAGGAATGTATAGTGGGAACGTATAGCGGGAATGTATAGTGTGAATGTATAGTGGGAATGTATAGCGGGGATGTATAGCGGGAACATATAGTGGGAATGTATAGTGGGAACGTATAGTGGGAATGTATCGTGGGAATATATAGCGGGACCGTATAGCGGGAATGTATAGTGGGAACGTATTGCGGGAATGTATAGTGGGAATGTATAGCTGGACCGTATAGCGGGAATGTATAGTGGGAACGTATAGCGGGAATGTATAGTGTGAATGTATAGCGGGACCGTATAGCGGGAATGTATAGTGGGAACGTATAGCGGGAATGTATAGTGTGAATGTATAGTGGGAATGTATGGCGGGGATGTATAGCGGGAACATATAGTGGGAATGTATAGTGGGAACATATAGTGGGAATGTATAGCGGGAATGTATGGCGGGAATGTATAGTGGGACTGTATAGCGGGACTGTATAGCGGGAATGTATAGCGGGACTGTATAGCCGGGATGTATAGTGGGAATGTATAGTGGGACTGTATAGCGGGAATGTATAGCGGGAATGTATAGTGGGACTGTATAGCGGGACTGTATAGCGGGAATGTATAGCGGGACTGTATAGCCGGGATGTATAGTGGGAATGTATAGTGGGACTGTATAGCGGGAATGTATAGCGGGAATGTATAGTGGGACTGTATAGCGGGAATGTATAGCGGGAATGTATAGTGGGAATGTATAGTGGGAATGTGTCACGGGAATGTATAGCGGGAATGTATAGCGGGAATGTATAGCGGGAATGTATAGCGGGACTGTATAGCGGGAATGTATAGTGGGAATGTGTCACGGGAATGTATAGCGGGAATGTATAGCGGGAATGTATAGTGGGACTGTATAGCGGGAATGTATAGTTGGAATGTATAGCGGGAATGTATAGCGGGAATGTATAGTGGGAATGTATAGCGGGAATGTATAGCGGGAATATATAGTGGGACTGTATAGCGGGAATGTATAGTGGGAATGTATAGTGGGAATGTATAGCGGGAACATATAGTGGGAATGTATAGTGGGAACATATAGTGGGAATGTATAGCGGGAATGTATAGTGGGAATGTATAGCGGGAACGTATAGCGGGAATGTATAGCGGGAATGTATAGTGGGAATGTATAGCGGGAATGTATAGTGTGAATGTATAGCGGGAATGTATAGTGGGAATGTATAGCGGGAACGTATAGCGGGAACGTATAGCGGGAATGTATAGCGGGAATGTATAGTGGGAACGTATATTGGGAATGTATCGTGGGAATGTATAGTGGGAACGTATAGTGGGAATGTATAGCGGGAATGTATAGTGGGAATGTATAGCGGGAATGTATAGCGGGAATGTATAGTTGGAATGTATAGCGGGAACGTATAGCGGGAACGTATAGCGGGAATGTATAGTTGGAATGTATAGCGGGAATGTATAGTGGGAATGTATAGCGGGAATGTATAGCGGGAATGTATAGTTGGAATGTATAGCGGGAATGTATAGTGGGAATGTATAGCGGGAATGTATAGTTGGAATGTATAGTGGGAATGTATAGCGGGAATGTATAGTTGGAATGTATAGTGGGAACGTATAGTTGGAATGTATAGTGGGAATGTATAGCGGGAATGTATAGTGGGAATGTATAGCGGGAATGTATAGTTGGAATGTATAGCGGGAATGTATAGCGGGAACGTATAGCGGGAATGTATAGCGGGAACGTATAGCGGGAACGTATAGTGGGAATGTATAGCGGGAATGTATAGCGGGAATGTATAGCGGGAATGTATAGTGGGAATGTATAGCGGGAACGTATAGCGGGAACGTATAGCGGGAATGTATAGTTGGAATGTATAGCGGGAATGTATAGTGGGAATGTATAGCGGGAATGTATAGCGGGAATGTATAGTTGGAATGTATAGCGGGAATGTATAGTGGGAATGTATAGCGGGAATGTATGTATAGCGGGAATGTATAGTGGGAATGTATAGTGGGAATGTATAGCGGGAATGTATGTATAGCGGGAATGTATAGTGGGAATGTATAGCGGGAACATATAGTGGGAACGTATAGCGGGAATGTATAGTGGGAATGTATAGCGGGAATGTATGTATAGCGGGAATGTATAGCGGGAATGTATAGTGGGAATGTATAGCGGGAACATATAGTGGGAATGTATAGCGGGAATGTATAGCGGGAACGTATAGCGGGAATGTATAGCGGGAATGTATAGCGGGAATGTATAATGGGAACGCATGGTGGGAATGTATCGCGGGAATGTATAGCGGGAATGTATAGCGGGAATGTATAGCGGGAACGTATCGTGGGAATGTATAGCGGGAATGTATAGTGGGAATGTATAGCGGGAAGGCATTGCGGGAACGTATAGTGGGAACATTTTGTGGGAATGTTGGACTTGAATTGCAAACAGTCTTTAGACTTTCAGCACTATAGAATGATATATAAAAGTGACATCGATTTAAAGAACTCAGTAGAAATGTGGACCGAGGAGATAAAAGATCGAGACTGGAATCTGGGTGGGCTCTGAATAATAAACAGAGACGTCACTGAGTTCAGCCCTTGACTTGTTCTTTCAAGCCAATTTTGAGGGAACGCGTGCAGTGATCCAACACCAGTGTAAATCCCTCTCTTCAGCCTGTTTATTCACCGCAGTCTAATCTGTTTGAAAGATTGATGGGAGTCCTGAAAGGAACCCTCGATCTCACTAAGTCTGGTGTGTTGACTGTCTTGGCTGGACAATGAGCCCCACACGTGTCAGTTGATTCCAGGCAGCTTCTGCTGGATTCTCTGGAGAAATCAGGAGATTTATTTTTCCGCAGCGAGTTGTTCTGATCTGGAATGCGCTGCCTGAAAGGGCGGTGGAAGCAGATTCAATAATAACTTTCAAAAGGGAATTGGATGAACACTTGAAAAGGGAAAAATGTACAGGGCTTTGGGGAAAGAGCGGGGGAGTGGGACTAATTGGATAGATCTTTCAAAGAGCCAGCACAGGCACGATGGGCCAAATGGCCTCCTGCGCTCTAAGATTCCACAATTCAACCTGCAGTCAATAAACAAACGAAACACGGACAAAGATGTTTAAACAAGTGACACTTTAGCAACACGCTGCAGGGTGAGACAGTGACTCCCTCCTCTACGTTATCAAGGAAGTTAAAACATTGGTGACTCCCAGAGCCTTCAAGTGAGATTAGTTGACTGGTGACCTGGTTAACGGTTTCGGTCCCGAGAGAAGTAGCGACAGTGTTAGCAATATTAGAACTAGCAAAATTCGTACTGCGACAAAATGAACCCATTGCTGCTGACGCGTGATTGAAAGGCTCTTTTTTGTGTCGTTAACTGGATCGTCTCCCACTGCAGCCCCCATCAGAGTGAGTGAGTGTCAGTCCCAACACACATGTTTGGGCTCGAATACCCTAAGAATGATCAGCTGGCTCCAGTTCACTCACCATAAGCTGCCGTTTAGAAACAAACATGGAAAAAAGGAAACACAGCAGCAGATTTAGCCGACGGTTAAAGTGTTGCCAAGAACACGCCTGGCGAATAAAGACAGGGCTAGAGAAACAGCTGTCAAAGGATACTGCATGTTACTCCCCGGCAAACATGCAGCACAAACAGCGAGTGTGTGATGTGTTCGACAGTGGGGGCTGTGATTCCCCGGGTTACTGAGTGACTGCACCGGCTGACTGATCGTTTTACACCAGCAGAGTCCCTGGATACGGGCAGCTCCCGGCCCGCCCGAGCCCGTGAACTGTAACCCTTCCTCCCAAACGATCATTTCGTCAGTGAAACTATCACCCTGGGAGTCACATCTGATTCCCCAATCCCTGTTACTGGCTTCTGAACAAGTAAAGACAATCAAATACCCCCTCATCCCCTGCTCTTTTAACAAGTTCCTGCTTCACGAACTGTTTGGCATTGATCAGAATGTGATGCCTTTCACTCAACAATCCTTGAGATGAGATGAGATGAGAAGAGATGGGAAGGCTGTGGAGGCTGGGGGTCAACTGGAGCTTCCAGGACTGAGATCGATGGATTTTTGTTGGGTATCGAGGGATACGGAGCAAAGGCGGGGAAATGGGGTTAAGATACAGATCAGCCATGATGTGATTGAACGGGGAAGCAGGCTTGAGGGGCTGAATGGCCTCCTCCTGTTCCTAGTATTCCTATAATAAATGAGGTCTTAAAATTACTTTGACCCACCCAGCCTAATCCCACTTTCCAGCTCTTGGTCCGTCGCCCTGTGGGTTACGGCTCTTCAGGGTCACATCCAGGTACTTTGTAAATGAGTTGAGGGTTTCTGCCTCTCCCACCCTCTCAGGCAGTGAGTTCCAGACCCCCACCACCCGCTGGGTGAAAAAATTACTCCTCCGCTCCCCTCTAATCCTTCTACCAATTACTTTAAATCTAGGCCCCCTGGTTATTGACCTCTTTGCTAATGGAAATAGGTCCTCCCTATCCACTCTATCTGGGTCCCTCATAATTTTATACCTCAATTAAATCTCCCCTCAGCCTCCTCTGTTTCAAAGAGAACAACCCCAGCCTATCCAATCTTTCCTCATAGCTAAAATTCTCCAGTCCTGCTCCTCGTAAATCTCCTCTGCACCCTCTCTAGTACAATTTATGCATGGACAAGTTATCAGGATTGTGTGAGACAGGCTGGATGGACCAGAGAGTCATTCCCTGCCTGTCATTGCTTGTACTTTTGTATGGATTCTAGTCCCAATCCTGGTCACCTTGATAATATAAATCTTTGAAGGTGGCAGGACAAGGTGGGAAGGCTGTTCAAAAAGCATATGGGATCCTGGGCTTTATTAATAGAGGCAGAGAGTACAAAAGCAAGGGAGTTATACTAAACCTTTATAAATCACTGGTCAGTCCACAGCTAGAGAATTGTGTCCAATTCTGGGCACCGCACTTTAGGAAGGATGTGACGGCCTTGGAGAGGGTGCGGAGGAGATTTACTGGAATGGGACCAGGGATGAGGGACTTCAGTGATGTGGAGAGACTGGAGAAGCTGAGATTGTTCTCCTTGGAAGAGGGAAGGTCAAGGGGGAGATTTAATCGAGGTGTTCAAAATTATGAAGGGTTTTGATAGAGTAAATAAGGAGAAACTGTTTCCAGTGGGCAGGAGGGTCGGTGACCAGAGGACACAGATTTAAGGGAATTGGTGAAAGACCTCCTTCTGTGCTGTATGACTAATGTACAGTGATGTTAAAGTCGAGAGATTACTGTCATATTGACATGTGAGACCACAATGTGTTGTACAACATTCCTTTGTCAGCTCGTAGCACAGAGAGAGAAAGGGTGCCGAGGAATGTGGTAAAGATGCCGGAATATTGTAAGCAGCTGTTTCCAGGCTGGAGTCTTTATTCCAAAAATCTAGGCATTAATTTTTCCCAAATCTCCACTCCATGGGCCGCACTTTGCACAATGGGAATTCCGATTGGGAATTGGGTGCAGAGGTTAATGAATTCTGTGCCATTCCCCACAAAATGAAGGGATAGAAAGTGAGACTGGGCCCTGAGGCACTCCCACATTCCCCATGTGTATTCTCACCTCACTCTGCTCTGGGAGCACAGACTCCAACAATCAAATCCAGACTCTGTCCTGGAGTTTTTTCCTGTTGCCTGTGATCTTAACTCAACACAGTTGAAGTCTATCAGTGACAAGGAAGAGGAGAATTCTACTGACAAGCTGCTCTCTTTATAAATTTCACTCCAACCCCCGAAACTGTACACCCCCGAAACCGTAAACCCCTGGAACCGAACACCCCCGAAACGGTACACCCCCGAAACGGTACACCCCCGAAACCGTACACCCCCGAAACCGTAAACCCCTGGAACCGAACACCCCCGAAACCGTAAACCCCTGGAACCGAACACCCCCGAAACCGTAAACCCCTGGAACCGAACACCCCCGAAACCGTAAACCCCTGGAACCGAACACCCCCGAAACGGTACACCCCCGAAACGGTACACCCCCGAAACCGTACACCCCCGAAACCGTAAACCCCTGGAACCGAACACCCCCGAAACCGTAAACCCCTGGAACCGAACACCCCCGAAACGGTACACCCCCGAAACTGTACGCCCCCGAAACCGTGCGCCCCCGAAACCGTGCGCCCCCGAAACCGTAAACCCCCGAAACCGTAAACCCCCGAAACCGAACGCCCCCGAAACGGTGCGCCCCCGAAACCGTAAACCCCCGGAACCGTAAACCCCCGGAACCGTAAACCCCCGGAACCGAACACCCCCGAAACCGTACACCCCCGAAACCGTACACCCCCGAAACCGTAAACCCCCGGAACCGAGCACCCCCGAAACCGAGCACCCCCGAAACCGTAAACCCCCGAAACCGTAAACCCCCGAAACGGTGCGCCCCCGAAACGGTGCGCCCCCGAAACCGTAAACCCCCGGAACCGAACACCCCCGAAACCGTAAATCCCCGGAACCATAAACCCCCGGAACCGAACACCCCCGAAAACGAGCACCCCCGAAACCGTGGGCCCCCGAAACCGTGCGCCCCCGAAACCGTGCACCCCCGGAACCGTAAACCCCCGGAACCGATGCGCCCCCGAAACGGTGCGCCCCCGAAACCGTAAACCCCCGGAACCGTAAACCCCCGGAACCGAACGCCCCCGGAACCGAGCGCCCCCGAAACCGTGCGCCCCCGGAACCGAGCGCCCCCGGAACCGTGCGCCCCCGAAACCGTGCACGCCTTTTAAAGTTTATGTGTGCTGTGGCCAAATGTGACAAATAACCAACCATTTTAAGTGGATTGTAGGAAGATTAGCAACAGGAGGAGGCCATTCAGCCCCTCGAGCCTGTTCCACCGTTCAATTGGATCATGGCTGATCTGGATCTTCACCCCATTTCCCCGCCTTTGCTCCGTATCCCTCGATACAAAAATCCATCGATCTCAGTCTTGAAAGCTCCAATTGACCCCCAGCATCCACAGCCTTTTTGGGGGAGAGAGTTCCAGATTCCCACTCCCCTTTGTGTGAAGAAATGCTTCCTGACATCACCCCTGAACGGCCGAGCTCTAATTTTAAGATTATTCCCCCTTGTTCTGGACTCTCCCACCAGAGGAAATAGTTTCTCTCCATCGACCCGATCAAATCCTTTAATCATCTTAAACCCCTCGATCAGATCACTCCTCAATCTTCTAAACTCGAGGGAATACAAGCCCAGTCTCTGCAACCTGTCCTCGTAATTTAACCCTTTAATCCCCGGTATCATTCTGGTGAATCTGCTCCACCCCCCCTCCAAGGCCAATATATCCTTCCTGAGGTGCGGTGCCCAGAACTGAACCCAGTCTCCAGGTGTCCCTGTTCCACCTCAGTGTGCGGAGCCTTGTTGAAGGGTCAGTGGGAGGGACTGTGCCTCATTCTGCCTCTGACCGGCCCGTGTTGGGACACACAATGCCCGAGGAAATAGTTTCTCTTTATCTACCCTATCACATCCTTTAAACATTTTAAACATCCCTTAATCTTCTCAACTCGAGTGAATACAAGCCCAGTCTCTGCAACCTGTCCTTATAATTTAACCCTTTAATCCCCAGTATCATTCTGGTGAATCTGTGCTGCACCCCCTCCAGGGCCAATATATCCTTCCTGAGGTGCGGTGCCCAGAACTGAACGCAGTCTCCAGATGTGGTCTGACCAGAGCTCTGCACAGCTGGAACATCACTTCCTCCCCTTTGTATTCCAGCCCCCGAGATAAAGGCCAACATTCCACTGGCCTTTCGGATTATTTTTTGTACCTGTCCACTGGCGTTTAGTGATTTCTGTACTCGGACCCCGTAATTTGCAAGTGTCAGATATTTAATCCCCTGATTCCAAAGTCTGAGGATCAAGGTCACGGGTTTGGCTGATATGTAGTAGCCCCTTCGATCCCAACCTTCCAGAACACCTACCACTAACTTCACAGCTCAGTGTTTCCTAAAGGAATCCCATGGTCAAGTCTGGACCGTCCACTCTGGAAGGCCGTCCCGTCTACTGATTGCCCATGTCCCCAGTCACACACCTCTACAGGATGTGCACCTGGTCTCATGGAGCTGCCGTTCTCCTTGAATTGGAATCATACTGCAAATAATCCAGAGTTCGTGAGTTCAAATCCCAATGGGGCAGTTTGAGGATTGGAATTCAGTTTAAATAAATCAGGAAATAAAAATCTGGTCTCAGTAAAAGCGACCATGAAAGTGTCGGATTGTCGTAAAAACCCAACTGGTTCACTAATGTCCTTTAGGGAAGGAAACCTGCCGACCTTACCCGGTCTGGGCCTATATGTGACTCCAGTCCCACACCAACGTGATTGACCCTTAACCTCCCTCTGAAGTGTCCGAGCGAGACACTCAGTTTGTATCAAACCCGCTCCCAGTGGTTCAAGAAGAAGGCCCAGCACCACCTTCTCAGGGCAACTCGGGATGGGCAATAAATGCCGGCCTTGCCAGGGACGCCCACATCCCCAGAATGAATTTAAAGTAAGTTGACAGCCCATGTTGACTGCTGACTATGACTGGGGGATCTGCGTTTAGAAATATCACACTTTGCTCTGTGTGCGCTGTGCAAACTGTTAGCCGTATCCCGGGTCTCTCCGAACTGTGTGGAGATCAATACGTGAAACAGAAGCACAAAGCAGGTGAAACGACCAACACATTGATAGCGAGATGTTTGATCAAAGGAAATTCCCACGTTTTCTCATCATTATTCTTCTAGTGCATCACAATCGAGTGTTAGTGCAAAGACCCATCTTCTAGTGCATCACAATCGAGTGTTAGTGCAAAGACCCATCTTCTAGTGCATCACAATCGAGTGTTAGTGCAAAGACCCATCTTCTAGTGCATCACAATCGAGTGTTAGTGCAAAGACCCATCTTCTAGTGCATCACAATCGAGTGTTAGTGCAAAGACCCATCTTCTAGTGCATCACAATCGAGTGTTAGTGCAAAGACCCATCTTCTAGTGCATCGCATTAGTGCAAAGACCCATCTTCTAGTGCATCGCGTTAGTGCAAAGCCTCAAAGTTCACCAGGCAGACACAGCACTGGAGACAAGCGAGACCCGTGAAGTATTCGTGAGAAATACAAGAGAGGGGAAGCACATCTCCCAGTGGCCTTCACTGACTGGCATGGATTAATATCAGAACTTAGACATTTGCAACATACTGAACACATGAGGAACAGTTATTACTTGACAGAGTGAGTGGTTTTTAAGCATGTTCATTGGTCTACACTGACACATTAAATCAAACCTTGCTTTAACTACACGGGATCCGGGAGATTTTGGAATTAATTAGATTATGCTGAATATCCGTGAAAACTGAAAACCTGCGGCTTTGCGTAAAATACATAAAGAGGCTTCCGTTTGGGGTTTGAAAATCCCCCTCCCCTCGTCTCTCTGTGGAGACTGAAAACCAGCGGGCCAGTGTCACATCAACAACAGCTGAAAATCAGGCCGTAACTTCACGCTTTCCGTTCTCACTTGGAAAACGTCTGGTGGTAATTAGAATCAGTCAGAAAGGCAGCTACAAGTTACTGCTCGAACACATTCTGTGAGTGATAGATAGAGAGATAGAGAGAGAGAGACAGAGAGAGAGGGAGAGAGAGAGAGGTTGGGAGAGAGAGAGGTAGAGAGATAGAGAGAGAAGTAGAGAGAGAGAGAGAGAGAGACAGAGAGGCAGAGAGAGAGATAGAGACACAGGGAGGTAGAGAGAGAGATAGACAGAGAGTGAGACAGAGAGACAGAGAGAGACAGAAAGAGAGAGAGATACAGAGAGAGATAGAGAGAGAGAGAGGTAGAGAGAGAGACAGAGAGAGAGAGATAGAGACAGAGAGAGATAGAGACGGAGAGAGAGAGAGAGAGAGAGAGGGTCAGAGAGAGAGAGGTAGCGAGAGAGATAGAGAGAGAGAGACAGAGAGGCAGAGAGAGAGCTAGAGACACAGGGAGGTAGAGAGAGAGAGAGACAGAGAGTGAGACAGAGAGAGATAGAGAGAGAGAGGTAGAGGAGAGATAGAGAGAGACAGAGAGATAGAGAGACAGAGAGAAAGATAGAGACAGAGAGAGGTAGAGAGAGAGATAGAGACAGAGAGAAAAAGAGAGAGCAAGACAGAGAGAGGTAGAGAGAGAGATAGAGATAGACATAGAGACAGAGAGAAATAGAGAGAGAGAGAGAGACAGAGAGAGAGAGATAGACAGAGAGAGACAGACAGAGAGAGAGATAGAGAGAGAGAGAGCGACAGTGAGATAGAGACAGAGAGAAAGAAAGACAGAGAGAGAGAGAGAGAGAGATAGACATAGAGACAGAGAGAAACAGAGAGAGATAGAGAGAGAGATAGACAGAGAGAGGTAGAGAGAGAGATAGAGAGAGAGAGCGACAGAGAGACAGAGAGAGATAGAGACAGAGAGAGGTAGAGAGAGATATAGAGAGAGACAGAGAGATAGACAGAGAGAAAGCAATAGAGACAGAAAGAGGTAGAGAGAGAGTTATAGAGAGAGACAGAGAGAGAGAGATACAGAGAGAGATAGAGATAGAGACACAGAGACAGGGAGAGATAGAGAGAGACAGAGAGAGATAGAGACAGAAAGAGATAGGGAGAGAGAGAGAGATAGAGATAGAGATAGAAAGAGAGAGACATAGAGACAGGGAGAGATAGGGAGATAGAGATAGAGACAGAGAGAGATAGAGAGATACAGAGAGAGAGATAGAGGTAGAGCGAGAGAGAGAATGACAGAGACAGAGAGAGCGATAGAGAGAGAGAGAGAGAGATAGAGAGAGCGATAGAGAGAGAGAGAGAGAGATACAGAGGTTGCTATAAAGCATTATCAGGTTGAACCCTTCCAGATTTCTGTATTAAACACTATCCTGAGTCTCTTGTGAGTACATTAAACCAGTGTTAGGCCGTTCATCTTAACTGAGCTTAAGGCTGGTGTTAATATATTGCAGGGAGGAATCTCGAACGATATGGGACCAGCACAGGGCCATTTACACACCAGTGTGATTCTTTTTTTGGGGGTTTCCTCACAGGACAGTTTGGGAAGCTGCTCGCACCTGATATCTGGACATGGAACTGACCTCAATGATTTGGGGTTCCTGGGCCTGTGGTATGTTGGGCGGTGGACGGTCACAGGATGGACTGTAATATTCACAGTAATCGTAGGCCGCTCGAGGATCAGCTACAATCAAGAACTGCTGGATCTCACCCTGAAAACACAGAGACACATCACGTTAGAACATCACCGAGGTATCCGTAGACATTTTATCTTCCAACTGTGTAAAAAAGAAAGGAACACTTAAGACCATAAGACCAGAAGAGATAGGAGCAGGAGTAGGCCATTCGGCCCCTCGAGCCTGCTCCGCCATTCAATGAGATCATGGCTGATCTGATTTTTACCTCAACTCCACTTTCCCGCCCTTTCCCCATATCCTTTGACTCCCTCGCTGATCAAAATTTGTCTAACTCAGCCTTGAATGTATTCAATGACTCAGCCTCCACAGCTTCTTGGGGTAAAGAATTCCAAAGATTCACAACCCTCTGGGAGAAGAAATTCCTCCTCATTTCCGTCTTAAACGGGCGACCCCTTATTCTGAGACTATGCCCCCTAGTTTTAGATTCCCCCATGAGGGGTAATATCCTCTCAGCATCGACCCTATCGAGTCCCCTCAGAATCTTGTGTGTTTTAATAAGATCTCCTCTCATTCTTCTAAACTCCAATGAGTATAAACCCAACCTGTTCAATCTTTCCTCATAAGACAACCCTTCCATACCCAGAATCAACCTAGTGAACCTTCTCTGAACTGCCTCCAATGCAAGTATGTCCTTCCTTAAATAAGGGCACCAGAACTGTCCGCAGTACTCCAGGTGTGGTCTCACCAGCACCCTGTACAGTTGTAGCATGACCTCCCTGCTTTTATACTCCATCCCCCTAGAAATAAAGACCAATATTCCATTTGCCTTCCGGATTACCTGCTGCACCTGTATGTTGACTTTTTGTGTTTCATGTACGAGGACACCCAGATCCCTCTGTACCGCAGCATTTTGTAGTATTTCTCCATTCAAATAATATTTTGCTTTTTTATTTTTCCTCCCAAAGTGGATGACTTCACATTTTCCCACATTATATTCCATCTGCTGAATTTTTGCCCATTCGCTTAACCTGTCAATATCCCTTTGCAGACACTTTGTGTCCTCATCTCAACTTGCTTTTCCACCTATCTTGAACTAATAGAGCTCCTTTCACCACCTCAGGACATCCCAAAGCGCTTTACAGACAATGAAGTACTTTTTGAAGTGTAGTCACTGTTGTAATGTAGGAAACGCGGCAGCCAATTTGCGCACAGCAAGATCCCACAAACAGCACTGAGATAATGACCAGATAACCTCCTTTCAGTGATGTTGGTTGAGGCATTAATATTGGCCCAGGACACCGGGGAGAACTCCCCCCTGCTCTTCTGTCAATAATGGCCGTGGGATCTTTCACATCCACCCGAGAGGGGCAGATGGGGCCTCGGTTTAAAGTCTCATCTGAAAGACGGCACCTCCGACAGTGCAGCGCTCCCTCAGTACTGACCCTCCGACAGTGCAGCGCTCCCTCAGTACTGACCCTCCGACAGTGCAGCGCTCCCTCAGTACTGACCCTCCGACAGTGCAGCACTCCCTCAGTACTGACCCTCCGACAGTGCGGCACTCCCTCAGTACTGACCCTCCGACAGTGCGGCGCTCCCTCAGTACTGACCCTCCGACAGTGCAGCACTCCCTCAGTACTGACCCTCCGACAGCGCGGCGCTCCCTCAGTACTGACCCTCCGACAGCGCGGCGCTCCCTCAGTACTGCACTGGGAGTGTCGGCCTGGATTTTGTGCTCAATCTCTGGAGTGGGACTATGAACCCCCGACCTTCTGACTCAGAGGCGAGAGAGATCCGCAATGATCCACGGCTGACCTGCGATTCGATTAACGTTCAAGGTGTTTCTCGCTCGATTCCGAGGATCTATGGGTTCAAAGATCAGTCTTTCCGTGTGTTCCAGGACGTGGGTACCATGCCTTATAAGGTCTGGTTTCTGAGATGAGATCCCCTCGCGGACCAGTGGCCTGGAGCTTTCGTCATGTCCACAGCACAGAGGGTTCGACGTCCTTTAGACACCTGACTAATGAAACCGTCCGTTGGGAGTGACTGAGTGAACTGAGCCCCACACGATCACACTGAACGTATTTTCCATGGATTGTCTGGACTTTACACTCCTCAATCCTCGCTCATCTGGAGCAGGTCGAAAAGCTAACCACAGACCAGTGGCAGTTTTCACCCACTCGCTGTCCAGAACCGAGAGCTGATTATTGGCCCGTGGATTGTAAACAGCAACTTTTTCGCTTTGTGTTAATCCATTTGTCGGATTCACTGACCCATCAGTCGGAATTTACAGGCAGTGCTGTGTGACCGTTGTTACTGTAAAACTAATTCCTGTCGTTCACCACTTAGTGCAAGGCACCAGCAGATAAAGGAACGATGACTGGGGCCCTGAAACTTCCCATTTGTTTTCAGATAGAATCAATTCATCGTGAAGCGAGAGTGAAATATAAAGATTTCAAACTTCACTTCCCCAGATCTATTCCTCAGGATGAGGGACTTCAGTTATGTGGAGAGACTGGAGAAGCTGGGATTGTTCTCCTCAGAGCAGAGAAGGTTAAGGGGAGATTTAATCGAGGTGTTCAAAATCAGGAAGGGTTTTGATAGAGTAAATAATCAGAAACTGTTTCCAGTGGCAGGAGGGTCGGTAACCAGAGGACACAGATTTAAGATAATTAGTAAAAGAACCAGAGGGGAGATGAGG